>NW_023331097.1:0-50953 GCF_011100685.1 Canis lupus familiaris | reverse complement strand
AAAAAAAAAAAAAAAGGGATGCCATGGGTGGCTCAGCAGGGCATCTGTCTGTCTTTGGCTCAGGTGTGATCCTGGAGTCCTGGGATCCAGTCCCACAGTCCTTCCTGCGAGGAGCCTGCTACACTCTCTGCCTAGTCTCTGCCTCTCTCTCTCTCTCTCTGTGTGTGTCTCTCATGAATAATATATTTTCAAAAAGAATAAACAAAGAATTTAAATGACAAATAAAAACTTCAGACCAATATCCCTCATGAACTTAGATACAAAAACCCTCAATAAAATATTAGCAGTTGAATCCATCAAGGTATAAAAGAAATTACACACCATGACCTAGTGAGATTTATTCAAACTATATAAAGCAACTCAATCTTTGAAATCAATTAATGTACACCATATCAACAAGCCTGTAAAAGAAAATTAATGATCAAATGAATTGCACACAAAAAACACAAAATCCAACATCTATTCATATAAAAACTTGCAGCAAATTAGGAAGAGAGGGACCCTCAACTTGACAAAAGCATAACAAAAACCTATAACATCACTACTTAATGTTGAATTACTGAATTTTTTTTTATTAAGATCAGGAACACAGCACATGATTCTTATTTCAACAGTGTGCGAGAAGTTCTAGTAGTCAATAAGGCATGGAAAGGAAGTTAAAAGGAGTATATCTTGGAAAAAGAACCTGTCCCTACTCAAGATGACATGATTATTTATTAGAAAAGCCCAAGAAATTTACAAAATAAACTCCTAGATCTATAAGTGCATTCATCCTGGTCACTGGATATAGATAAATACACACACACATGCACACCACACACAGACACACACACAAACCACTCAACTAAAAATAACAATGAACATGTGGATATTGAAAAATACAATTTTAAAAATGTTTTGCATGTTTTTTAAAGTTTTATTTATTAATTCATGAGAGACAGAGAGAGAGAGAGAGAGGCAAACACACGGCAGAGGGAGAAGCAGGCTCCATGCCGGGACCTGATGCGGGACTCGATCCCAGGAGTCTGGGATCATGGCCCAGTCCAAAGGCAGGCGCTAAATCACTGAGCCATGCAGGGATCCCCCCCAAAAAACAATTTTGAATAAAAATAAATACTTAGGTATAAATCTAGTAAATCATTTATAGGGTCTGTACCAGAAAATTTAAAATGTAATAAACAAATAAAACACATAAATAAAATATGCCATGTTCTGAACTGAAGACCTCATCATTAAGATATTAATTCTCCCCAAAATAATCGAGTTTTTTTTTAAATATGTTTATTTATTCATAAGAGAGAGAGAGAGAGAGAGAGAGACATAGGCAGAGGGAGAAGCAGGTTCCCTGCGGGGAGCCTGATTGGGACTCCATTCCAGTACCTCAGGATCAAGACCTGAGCCAAAGGCATGCTCCACCACTGAGCCACCCAGGCCCCATAATCTTAGTTTTCATGCAATTTCTATTGAAATGCCAGGAAATTCCTTTGTAGACATACATAAAGTAATTATAAAATTAACATGGAAAGGTATAGGTTAAACAAATTTGAAAAAGAAAAAAAGTCCGGGTAAACAATAGCCTTTTCAACAAATGATGTGAGACAATGAAACCATAAAAAAAAATAATAATAACCTCAGTCTAAAGTTCACATGAAAAAATTAAATATCTATTTATGATTTTAAAAAGTCCCAGCAAACTGATAATATTCAATCTGATAAAGGACATCCATAAAAAAAGTACAGCTAATGTATTCTGGTAATTCTTAAAGGTGAATAATTCAGTGCTTTCCCTGTAGATCAAAAAAAATTATAGATGTCCACTCTCACCATGAGTTGGAAGTTCCTACTAGTGCAATAAAGCAAGATGAGTAAAAGGCATACTGATGTTAAACAGTAAAATTGTCTTTGTTTTCAGAGGACATTACTATCTATGTAGAAAACTCTATAAATCTACAAAATGCTTTAACAAGATCTCAGGATAGAAATGAATATATGAAAATCAATTGCATTTCCGTATCTTAGCAATGAACAATTGAAAATTGAATTCTTAAAAAAAGTGCCACTTATACTATCATACAAATAATTGAAACAGGAATAAATATAACAAAAATACATGCCATTTTAACATGCTTTAAACTGAAAATAATAGATAAATCATATTATATACTTAGGTAACCTACTTGGATAAAGATATGCCCACATTCATTGTAGACTCAATAGTTATGATGCTATTTCCCACAATTATTATATTTGTAAAATTCTTGAGAAAATCTCAGTGGAAATGATAAGATGATTCTAAAATTCATGTGGAAATATAAAGTACATAGAATAACCTTTTTTTAAAGAACTTGATTAGGTGATTCATACTAGTTGATTTTAGACTATAAAGCCACAGTAATAATGATGAGGTGCTGCAGATCTGGTATATATACAGGTAATAGAAGAGAATAGATATCTAGAAATAAATCTACAATTATATGACCTATTGATTTTTAACAAAGAATTCAGGTAACTGAATGAAGAAAGAATATCCTTTCAACAACTGTGCGAAACTAATATCTTAATACAAAAATAATAAGGAAAAATGTCTCAACCCATATACAAATATTCACTCAAAATGGATTACAGGCATGTATGTAAATGCAAAATACTAAAACTTCCAGAAAAATGCATAGGACAAAGATCTGTGGACTAGTGGGAGATTTCTTAGGTAAGAGACAAAAAGCATGAATAATTTAAAATAAAAGATAAGTTGGGCTTCATTTTAAGTCTTGCTCATGAAAATACACCATTAAGAAACTTAAATAGCAAGCCGTAGGCTAGGAGAAATATTTCTGATGCACATATTTAAAAAAGCAATGTATCTATAACACAGAAAGAATTTTCAAAATTAGTAAGACAACAGATGACTCAACAAAAAATAGGTAAAAAGTTTTAACACTTCACTAAGAGATACAAAAACAAGCCCATGAAAAGAAGCTCAAATTAAAATTAGATACTACTATCCACTTAGGAAAATGACTAACACAAGTTTTTGTCTTCATTATATCTTCATCTTCATTCATAATTACCACAAATTGACAAGTGGTGAATAAATAAATATATTTGTTACATTCATGCAATTATGCTTTATGGACCAATAATAATAAATCAATAGCTACTGATACTTTTAACAATATACATGAATCTCACAAGCATTGTTAGTGAAAAAATCAATACTACATACTATGTGACTATGTATTGTACAGCTTTTATTTATATGACATTCATAGAAAAAGAAACAACAGTGGCTACCAAAGCTGGAGGTAAGAAGAGAGAAGTGACTAAAGAGGAACAGAAAGAAAATTTGGGGGCGAGGGAAACATTTGATACATTTATTGTGGCTACAAGACTGCATATGTTTGTAAAAATGCATAATATTGCATGTCTAAGAAGGTTGAATTTTAATGTAAATTATCTTCCACAAACCTGCCTTTAAGAAAAATAATTTTAAGAGATTTTGGCTTGCCTGTCAATAACATTATCAATTTATGTATATTTTCTTGCTTGGGAACAAATAATTGGAACAAAATAAATGTATTCTCTCAAAGGAAAGGACAAGAAGTCATTTTAAATTCTTTGAAAAAGATCATCCTCTTTATGACAGAAATTAAACCTCAAGTATCATTTTATATACATACATATATATAAATATTCAACTATATTCATGCATGTATTCAAGGATCTATTCAATATATATTCAAGTATATATTCAAACTATGAATATTCTAAATTGTTTTTCCTTGCACAAAAAATTAATACTTTCATTTTGAACCATAATTATTACATCCTTAATCTCTTTATTGCCAATGCATTTTTTTTTCTTCTAGGCCTCTTGAATTGATATTGATACCAGGAAAATGGTCAAAAAAGCAAATTTTGAAAAAGAAAAAAATGTAAATTAGCCAGCCATTTACTTTATCTGCTTGAGTCCAATAATTTAATTTATCTTTCTCACTGAACTAACTAAATAGAGAGTTATGTTGGACCTACACTTCATTTTTTCCCATGTCACAATTTTTTGAAACATAGCAGCTAAAGAACCTAGGAAATGTTGATTGAATATAAATAATCAGTGTATGTATACCCAAGTGGTGGTTACAGTATAACTCCTAACTTTCCCATTATTTTCTTTGGTATTGTAAGCATAACAATAAAGGAATACTTTTGAATCAATGATAGAATTTTTACTTATAGTTTCATAACTAAACAGAGCTCTTATTTCTACCTTCTAAGAAATGGAAATTGAATAATTTCAAATTTACTCAGTGAGATGTAAATATCTTCAAAGAATCAGTCGAGAGCATCACTGATCTACCTTTCCAAATACCATCCATATATAAAGTATTATGCAAGAAAAATAAAAAAAACATTGAAGATTATTGTACATAAATGAGATAGGATATAGCTGCACAGTCCAAAGAAAGTACACCTCATTTCCACTCCACTTTCCTTTCCTTCTCTCTCCCCTCTGAAAATCACAGAAACAAATCAAAATAAACAAAATAAAAACATTTTGATTAGAGTCTCTTTAAAGATAGCACAATATTATTCCTATTTTATAGATTATTCTATTTCACAGATAAGTGAAATATACAAGTAATATTATAAGTACATAAGTAAATATACAATCCACACAGCTCGTTAACTACAATTAAGGGGGATATTAAAATTTTTGCAAATTCTCTAATATTCTCATTTCTCTACCTAATATATTTACATAGACATGGTACCAAATGAACTACTCACACTTTTGGCCAAGTTAATATTAGTAGTACATACAATATATATTGAGAGCTAGTTACTGTATACTGCATATTATACCGGAATACTCACTTAATTCTAGAAAGTAATACCTATGTAGCATTAAATGCATTGATGTTGAGATTTTAATTATGGTGGAATGCTGTGTAATATGTAAATTTGTAAATACTGCTATTTATTGGTTGGAAAAACTTTACAGTGTTTATTCCAGCCATCCTAAGAGAAAGGGTCATTACAATTTATAGTTCCATAATCCAGATAGTATTAAACATTTGTTAGACTTGTATAGTGTCTGATCGTTTAAGACTATGTTTATAATCAGCTTTCAGAATGCTTAAACTGAGTAAGGTGTATCTGTAGTGTCCAAAGCAATTACTTTAGTACATGTTCAATGTTATTGTTGTTGTTTTTTTTTATTTTAGATGTATTACTTTCTTCCCTTTTTTTATGTCATTGTCAAGCATGTGATTTCACAAAAATCTGCCTGATAAATGATAATTTCTACATCATTTACCTTTTTATTTTCCTGTATTAGTCTCTGTAATTTTGCTTCCTCTCAGTTTATTTTATAAGCAGTCAAGTTTTAGATGACCTCAAATCTGGTGTTCTGTATCACACTGAAGACTTTAAAATATAATTTCATCTGAAAAAAGTCACTTGGAGCATAATAATCTCTTTTTGCTATGTTTTTTAATTTTGATATTAATTGAGAATCAATATGAATAAAACTCCAAAACTCCAAATTCTCACATTCCTTTTGCTTTGGACATCAGAGAAGGATCGAATGAGGTATCATTTCTGACCAAAAACATAGCAAAGCAAAACAAAAATCTAAAACCATGTTTTATTAATTTCACAGTAAAAAATGCAAACATACGAAAAAGTTGAAGAAACTATAATAAAGGAATGGCTTATAGAGTTGAGCCAAACTGTGGAAGGAGCCTCGGTGTCCATCGAAAGATGAATGGATAAAGAAGATGTGGTTTATGTATACAATGGAATATTACTCAGCCATTAGAAATGACAAATACCCACCATTTGCTTCAACGTGGATGGAACTGGAGGGTATTATGCTGAGTGAAGAAAGTCAATCGGAGAAGGACAAACATTATATGTTCCATTCATTTGGGGAATATAAATAATAGTGAAAGGGAATATAAGGGAAGGGAGAAGAATTGTGTGGGAAATATCAGAAAGGGAGACAGAACATAAAGACTCCTAACTCTGGGAAACGAACCAGGGGTGGTGGAAGAGGAGGAGGGTGGGGGGTGGGGGGGAATGGGTGATGGGCACTGAGGGGGGCACTTGACGGGATGAGCACTGGGTGTTATTCTGTATGTTGGCAAATTGAACACCAATAAAAAATAAATTTATTATAAAAAAAGAGTGTACTCTGCAAAGAATATTGGACTTTTTAAGTGTGGGCATCACATAAGGCTCAACAACAGACAAAGACAGCTTTGCAGAGCAAATGCTCACTTCTCTGGCAGGATCTGCTCATTTTACTTCTTTGGGACTTTCAAAGAACAAGTGCCATCTGTGTGAGATAAAATGCTGTTGGAGGATTGAAGATCCTTATTCATAATGGTTATATCTTAATGGTCATGCCAAATTGATGTGTTCCAAAATTTATCCAGGATTAAAACATCCTGATAGACTGAGGCTGCTGCTGTGTCTCCAGATTTTTCTTCATGTGCGTATCACTTTTGATATGCCAACAGGAACCATGTCATTACCAGGAGAGTGAGAATGTTTGTGAGAACCTCGGGGATACAAGAGCAGTGAGTAGTAGTTGGAGTGTCAACTCTTTAGACAGAGGCAGCAGGAAGTGGAAGCACAGAGAAAACGGAAGGACCCAGGAGAGTGATGAGTCAGCCACAGGGATGACAACCCTAAAGAACACTTTAGGAAACGAAGGTGGAATTTGGCTCTGAATAACCTGGATGTCCTGAATTCAACGCTGAGGCCACCATAATTTTGTAAAAAGAACGGGATGAGCACTGGGTGTTATATCGAACACCAATAAACTCCAATCGAACTCCAATAAAAAAATATACAAAAAAAAAAAAAAAAAGAAAAACGAGTTGTGGCAGAGGCACCATAGTGGAATGCTGCGGTAGCAAAGATAATAGGTTTCTGTATTACCCATAGTCTAAACGGGAATTGATTTGGACCTCGTGAAAAATGGGAATGCCTGCACACAGTGAGAGTTGGTTCTGGGGATTATTACAGGGGATAAAGTCCCTTCTATGGCTAACTCTCAAGGAAGCCAGAGAGGAAAGTAAGCAGAGAACAAGGCAGAGCCTGGGAGATGAATGTGGATTGAAAGCAAAGAGAAGGAACAGGGAATAAAGAGCACACTTGTCAATGTGCTCATCATTTACTTAAATATAGCAAAGATGAAAGGCTGTCTAGTCACAAGACAAGAAAACTATAGTCTGAATATATACCTAATAGAATATTCAAAGTCAAACACTCATAAAGGCAATACAAAAATTCACAGAAGGATAGATAGGATAGTAGCTCTGGAAAGTGTCCATATGGTCCATGGCAAAGCTGGACTTCCACAAAAGAAAAGGAGCTCTTGTGTGGATGCCTTTGCAAAACCTTGCACAAAAAAAAAAAAAAGTCTTCAGGAGACGTTAATATAAAACACGCATTTGAACTACCTTACACCTGTCAGAAAGGCTAAAATTAACAACATAAGAAACAACAGATGTTGGTGAGGATGCAGAGAAAGGGGAATCCTCTTATACTGTTGGTGGGAATTCAAACTAATACAGCCACTCTGGAGAACAGTATGGAATTTCTTCAAAAAGAGAACTACTCTATGATGCAGCAATTGCATTACGAGGTATTTACCCAAAGGATACAAAAATACTGATTCAAAGGGATACCTGTACCCTGATGTTTATAGCAGCATTATCAACAATAGCCAAATTATGGAAAGAACCCAAACGTCTATTGACTGATGAATAGGTAAAGAAGATGTGGTATGTATGTATGTATGTATGTGTGTGTGTATATATATATACACACACATACATATATATAATGGAATATTACTCGGCCATCAAAAAAATCTTGCCATTTGAAATGACATGAATGGAGCTAAAGTGTATCATGCTGAGTAAAATAAGTCAGTCAGAGAAAGACAAATACCAGATGATTTCACTCATATGCAGAATTTAAGAAACAAGGCAGATGAACATAGGGGAAAGAAAATAATAGAGAGAGAGAGGCAAACCATAAGAGAGACTCTTAACTATAGAGAACAAACTGAGGGTTGCTGGGTGGAGGTGGGCTGGGGGGATGGGCTAAATGGATGATGAGTATTAAGGACAGTACTTGTGATGAGCACTGGATGTTATATAGGTGATGAATCTATACCTGAAACTAATACTACACGATATGTTAAGTAACTAGAGTTTATTTTTTTAAGATTTATTTACTTATTTATTCATGAGACAGAGAGAGAGGCAGAGACATAGGCAGAGGGAGAAGCAGGCTCCCTGAGGGAGTCCGATGTGGGACTCGATCCCAGGACTCCAGGATCACGCCCTAAGCCAAAGGCAGACACTCAACCGCTGAGCCACCCAGGCATCCCAGTAACCAGAATTTAAATAAAAACTTGAAACATTAAAAAATAAATGTTTCTGGATTTCCCCCTATTGTCAGAACTCTATACTGACAGAATTTGTAATGGTTATAGTCAGAAAATGATTGCCTTTTATTTTTGGATATTTCCTTTTTATTCATGTCATTTTATCTTCTTATACAACTTTAAAGCTAATAGCTATTAACATGACAAACTGGGAATAGGGTATCTTCTATTATATCATATTTCAGCTCAGATACAATTTTGTTCCTCAAGAGGTCCCAAACATAGTTTTAAAAGTAGGAGGTATTTTAAAACTAATTTTTTATAGTATAGCATTCTATGACGTCCATTGAATTAGGATTGTTCACTAAATTAATATCATAGTAGAAATGTTTCATGATATATTTGTATGAATATCTTTGAATTAATAATGTTCACCAAATAAATACAACAGTAAAACAAAGTTAAACATATTGCATCAACATTTCCCTTCTATTAGTCTGAGTTAAAGATGATATATGTGTTTATAAATATAAATATAGGCATCATCATTTAGGATCTTTTAAATATTTGTATTTATAATTTTATGGTATATAACTAAATTTCAGATAAATAAGATTCAATAAGGATAACTTCAATTAAACAGATTTATTTTTAGGGACGACTGGCTCAGTGGTTGAGTGTCTGCCTTCAGCTCAGTGTGTGATCCTGGGTCCGGAGATCAAGTGCTGCATTGGGAACCCTGTAAGGAGCTTGCTTCTCCCTCTGTGTCTCTGCCTATCCCTCAGTGTCTCTCATGAATAAATAAAATCTTTTAAAAAACAGATTTATTTTTATAAGAAAGTTAAATTGTTGTATACAATTAACTTATGGGTTCATGTGGGAGATATATTCACAAAAACAATTTATACACACTTCTACACATGAACATGTAGAGTCAAGAATTTATCTAGGTAAAGCATTGACTACAGAATTATCCCCTTGGGATACTGATCATATTAACTGTATTTTCATGGCCTCTACACTCCTTTAATGCATTTTGTATTTTAGAAAGAGGAGAAAGAAGAAAAGGACACTGGTATGTGTGTGTGGACTGGGACAGTAACAAGTAGTTTGAAGAGAAGAAAAATCTTTCTATGCTCATTTAAGTGAACAATGAGAGACTGCAGAATTGGCCAGACAGCCAGCAACAAAAATTCAAATAGGTAAAAATACATGCCCACACTCCGAAGTGAACAATGTCAGATAAAATATTTTCATACTTCCCCTTTAATTTATTCAACAATGATGTTTTTCATTCAACATTCCCCTATGAATATTAGTTGACCACTTTATAAGTATAGGAACCCACCAAGGTAATGAGGAATAGGTATAAAAAAAAAAAAGAGAAGAAAAAAAGAAACCAAAGATACAATCCTCAAGGAGATTCCATTTTGATGTGAGGAGAAAGATAATAAGCACATGAATGATTAAATATAGTATGCTAGGTAGTAACACATGACTAGTAAAATTAAGTAGTGTGAACAAGCTAAAGAGTGATATAGCTAAACAGATCTCTGGTAATGGCACTTGTAGCTGAGTTTTGAAGGAAGTAAAGGCATGAACCATGTAGTTATCTGCCATGTGGCATATACATGGAACCTTAAACAGGGCTCTATGGCTGAGATGAAGTGACTGAGAAAGGCAACTGTAATAGATGCATTGGAGGTATAGATGGTATTTGAGTACAGACTTGAAATTTCATTCTCCTTTAAGTGTGAAGAATGTAAAAACAGAGGAGTGGCAGGTCTGATTTGCATTTTACAAAGACTGAGCTGATATATTGAATAGAGTAGGGTTGCTACAAGAGTTGATGGCTCGAATTATTGTGATGGTTGCTGGCATAGTCTAGGAATAGACTTGATGGCAGCAGAGGTTGATAGGTTTTTTTTATGATTATTTAAATTTGCTGAGAGTCGAAGGAGATAATGAGAAAGGAGTCAAGTACCACTTCAAAATTTTGGTTAACTAAGAAATGGAGTGCCCCTAACTGAAATGGAGAAGACCACTGGAAGTGAGGATTGGGGAGGAAATAGTGGGAGCCCAGTTTTGGACATGTGAAGCTTTCAGTGCTTATCTGAAAGCCAACAAGATCTATCAAATACACAGTGTGATACAGGAGTTACTGGCATATAAAAAATGGTAATTAAAGCCACATTTCTAGATAACTGTCACCAAGCAAATGTGTAAATAGAAGATCAAGAACTCACTATGTTTCTGGTACTGTCCCTTAAGGTCAACCCCAGAGGTAGTATGGAGGGAAAAATGGAAGGAGAAATTGGAGAAAGTTTTCTCCAACAATTGAAGATAGGAGTCATGCCTTGAATCCCTCCATGTGGTAATGGCAGGGCAGCCAGGTTTGAGGGTGAGAGAATAAAAATAGGAAGGGAGATGTTAGAAACCTGTCTCACTTTTCATTCTCTCTTGCCTTTGTATGTCAGTGTGCTGCTCCTACACAAGAGGCAATTCCTCAATTCCTAGTCACCATATTCTTGCTAAATGACACAGAACTTTCATTTAGAACTTGGGAGCAGAGGAGGCTTTGTGGGGGAAAAGAAAAAAAAAGACCACTAACCTTGGGGATGTTTTGTCCACCCTTAGCTCCAAATCTCAATGGCTGGTAGAGTTTGTTTTAAACACACAGTTTAACTTTGAAGCATATTATTGTTATCAATTGGCATAAATAATTTTAAGGGGATCCCTGGGCGGCTCAGTAGTTTACGCCTGCCTTTGGCCAAGGATGTGATCCTGGAGTCCGGGATCGAATCCCACATCGGGCTCTCTGCATGGAGCCTGCTTCTCTGCCTGTGTCTCTGCCTCTCTCTCTCTCTGTGTCTTTCATGAATAAATAAATAAAACCTTTAAAAATATTTTAATATTAATGATATTGAATCTGTTTTATTCCCATCACTTTGTTTTTTGCTTTCAGTGTTATTTTCCTGAAAAAAAATGCAATTATGTCTGTATTCTCATTGTGATATTCTAAACTGCAGTCATGCTTAGAAAGCCATTTCTATTCAGAAATTAAATGAACCTATATGTGTGCCTCCAACAATATATTTTTGCTTATATTTTACATATTTAAATCTATCATCCATTTGAGATTATATTTTGGTGCAAAGTGGGAGGAGAGACAATTGAATTTTTTTCCCATAGAGCTGCCAAGTTTCCTAGTACCATTTAAAAATGCTCTATTCTCCAGTTACTAAGGGAGATGTTTGCTCTATCAAACTTTACATTCCAATGTATACTACAATTTTTTACTTTGTTTCATTGACCACATCTTTATTTAGTGATTACATCTCTTTATATTTCTATGTTCATGTGACTACAAAGATCCAACCACATTATTATATTTTCTGGGAAAAGTTATAGTTGTTTCTACCTGTACTTTTTTTTCCAAATTATTGTCCAGCGTCTGAAAAAAACTGCTGAAGTTCTAATTAGAATTTAAGTGCAGTCATTTGGAAAGAACTAACAGTCCAGCTCATGGTTTAAAATAGTTAACAACTGGTACAGTAGAATAAAAAATCAATTAGGATAGACAAGAAAACTATCAGTCCTATGCAGTTATCTGTGTTTTGTTTTTTTTTTGTTTTTTTTTTTTTTTGGTACCTCTCAATGAAGTTAGGTAGTTTGCCTTACATCTCCTTCACACTGCTTTTTAGGATACCTTTCTTCATTTTATGTTTGAAGAGTTTGCTATTATGTTCTCATAATATCTTGAAACTGCTCATTGTTTCTAATGATTTATGTGTTTATCTTATATCTAGTAAGTTTCTTGCTGTATCTTATTAATCCTAAGTGTTCTTAATTCCTCTAGCTTCCTGGATTTATGTGTCTCTTCCTTTTAAAAAAAAAAATCTTCAATTTCACATTTTATTTCTTTAACCAGAACTTCTAGAACAATGGGAAATATCCGCACACTTTTAAATAGAATACAGGTATATAAGAAGTGGAAACTTGTAATTGAATAGAAAATTATAAAGAAACGAACTAAGACTGCTGATAGAAATATTACAGATTGCTCAGCCATTTGGACCTTAAACTTGCTGCTCCTAATCCAGCCTCTACCTGGGTGAAAAAAGCCAACCTCTATTCTCCTCTTCAATTCAAAAATTTGAGAATAACTCCAGAATCTTCATATATATTTACTTCCAATTTATTTTTTTTTTATTTACTGTTACATCCTAAATATTTCCCTTCTAAACTATCAGATTTAGGATTCAGGACAGATCCTCAACAAATTCAATCAAAATTATTACAATAGCTTCCAAACTCATTTCACTACCTTCAGACAAAATTCTCTTCACCTTATCATATGTACTGTCTCTGTGCTATTTTTGCTAAAATTAATCTAACCTTTCACATCAATCTGTTGTTTAAGATCTTTAGTAGTACTCAAACAGATACAGAATAGTTCACCCTTAAACAAACATCCAGACTTCTCAAGATTGAAATCTTACTTATCTACTAAACCTGTTTCTCAACTTGTTCCCCTCCCTACCTTGCTCTTGCCATAACAATTTTTTTTCTACTTTCATGGAGACACATGCCCTATTATTGCTAAATCTTTGAACATGCTTTATCCTCTTCCTGGAATGCCTCTCTATCTCTTTATTTTACAATGCCTTGTTTTTAGAGTTAGGTTAAGCGGCATTGTTACAAGGAAATACTTCCAGATGTCCTTCGGGCTGTGTTAATTGCTTCTCTTCAGAACCCCCACAATACCCTCACAATTCCCTTGGTTATAACATTTATCATACTGTAACGAGAAACTTTAGACCAGAAAATTATTTTCTTTCCCTCTCTCTGTTTCTCTCCCATATTTTTTAGACTTGCCTAACAGAATTATTCTCAAAAATATTTTGTATTAAATATGCTTCTTCATAACTTAGATTATAAAACTTGAACTTGTTTTAACAAGAACAGGTGGATGCTGAAAGTATAAACCATAATAAACAAGAGTATAATTAAGTATAACTACCTAACCTACTAATTTTGTCTCTGATACTTTAGAAGTGCAAAGAAATTAACTATCCTAAATCTAAATATGAATAAAAATTAAGACCTCTTAAAAAAAGCTAAGACTTCTTTGAGGACAAAGTCATGATATAAAATTAAGCAAATAATGTTGTACTACCACGAAATAGGAAATCTTAAGGAAGAAACCCCGAGTATTCAGTCATGCATCATGGGATTTTAAAAAGCCAAAAATATATTCTAATAAAAAGATGAAGAAATGGAGAATATTAGTATCTGAGAGTGATATTTGAAGATATTCAGATATTTTGACATTGGAGGATAATTGGAATTTTATTTATTTTTATTTTTTTTAATTGGAAGTTTTATAGCCCAATAGCGAGCAGAAAATCATACTGAGAATACAAAGAGAGAACAGCAACGTTCATTTTCCTTTCATTTTTCAGTTTATTTTCAATAGGAATTTAATCTCCTTTTAACGGTGTATTTCTCTCTTTAGTGTTTAGAACAGTACCTAATACAGAGTAGACAAACTTGATAAATTCTGTTTAATGAACCCATGAATGATTGTTAAACATTTTTTTTTCTATTTTGACCTCAATTACTATTGAGAGACATGATGCAGATATAATTGTGAAATACGCTGTAAATTTTCACTACTAAAAATTAAAATGCCCAAGTTTTAAAATTTAGTGAATTCTTGTATGCTTTCTTGAGTAACAAGAGAAATGGAGGAGTTAGCACTATTGCTTTCGGAACTGGCATACGACAGTGAATACATGAACACAAATGTGTCCTACATATATGAACCAAAGCTCAAAAACCACTGATTTTTACCATTCCTAATTCTACTTTAACTCATTTCCCCTGTCTTGGCTTTCTCCCAAAACAGCCCTCGTATTTTATTCTTCTGAATTTTTTTATGCCTATTTTCTCTTCTTTCTGAAATGCTGCTCCTGCCCAAAAGCTTGGTGAACTACTACTTATCCTTAAAGATTCAGCTCAAATGTCATTTTCTCTCCATGAAACTTATCATTCTTTTTGATCATATAACACTTTGTACTGACTCTATTATATGAGCAATTATCTCAAAATCACATTTGCTTGAATGTCTTACTATTCATTGAGGGTAGAAGAAACAAAGTCTAGTAGAAAATTAGTGTAAGCACTTCCTAAATCTTTATCAAAAAAAAAAAAAAAAGTAAAATAAATAAATAAATAAATAACACTTCGAACACTTAGATCAACCACTTTCTGATGCTTATTTGAATGTCTGCTGCAACATCCTTAACGCAGTTACCTAAACTCATAATTCAATACCATTCAATCCCTAAATTTGTATGGAGCCAGAAAAGACCCTGAATAGCCAAAGGAAAGTTGAAAAAAGAAAAGCAAAGCTGAGGGCATTGCAATTCCAGACTTGAAGCTATATTACAAAGGTGTAGATGGTATGGTACTACTGGCACAAAAATGGCACAAACATGCAGAAGAATGGAACTGAAACCATTTTCCTACACTCAAAATGGATGAAAGACCAAAATGTGAAACAGGAATCCATCAAAATCCTAGAAGAGGACACAGGCAAGCAACCTCTTTGACATCAGTCATAGCAACTTCTGGCTAGATAATTCTCCAAAGGCAAGGAAAACAAAGACAAAACTTAGCTATTGTTACTTCATCAAGATAAAAAAAGTTTTTCACAGCAAAACAGTCAACAAGACCAAAAGACAGCCTACTTTTTGTAAATGTTTTATCAGATAAAGTGCTAGTGTTCCAAATATATAAAGAACTTATCAAACCCATCACCCAAAGAACAAATAATCTAGTCAAGAAATGGGCAGAAGACATGACAGACATTTCTCCAAAGAAGACATACAAATGGCCAACAGACACATGAAAAAATGCTCAACATTACTCAACATCAGGGAAATGCAAATCAAAACCAAAATGAGATACTACCTCACACCAGCCAAATTGGCTAAAATTAACAAGTCAGGAAGTGACAAATATTGGTGAGGATGCAGAGAAAGGGAAACCCTCTTACACTGCTGGTAGGAATGTAGGCTGATACAGCCACTCTGGAAAACAGCATGGAAGTTCCTCCAGAAGTCAAAATAGAGTTACTCTACAACCTAGCAATTGCAAATTGCAAATACCTAATATCTTTAGGTATTTACCCTAAAGAATATAATGTAGTGATCCGAAGGGGCACCTGCACTCCAATGTATATATATTATTGTTTATTCATGTTAGACAGAGAGAGGCAGGGACATAGGCAGAGGGAGAAGCAGGCTCCCTGTGGGGAGCCTGATGTAGGACTCAATCCCAATCCCGGATCCCAGGACCACGACCGGGGCAAAAGCAGAACTCAACCACTGAATGACCAAGGTGTCCCAGAATTTATGCTTTTCAAAAGTTACCTGCAAGTCTTTAAAAAGCAGTACTTTAGAACTTTATGCAATATTTTGGAAAGAATACTGATTAAAAAGAAAGTTGTTTAAGTGTCAACATTTATGTATTCTGTTAAATTTTGTCTTTTTAAAATATCTTATTTATTTATTCATGAGAGACACAGAGAGAGAGAGGTAGAGACATACCTAGAGGGAGATGCAGCCCCCATGCAGGGAGCCTAATGTGGGACTGGTCCATGGACTCCGGGATCACACCCTGAGCCAATGGCAGATGCTCAACCCCTGAGCCACCCAGGTGTTCCCAATTTTGTATATCTTAATACACATGTTCTCATTTATTCCTTTTTTAAAATTTCTTTTTTAATAAATTAATTTTTATTGGTGTTCAATTTACTAACATACGGAATAACACCCAGGTCTCATCCCGTCAAGTGCCCCCCTCAGTGCCCCGTCACCCATTCACCCCCAGCCCCCATCCTCCTCCCCTTCCACCAACCCTGGTTCGTTCCCCAGAGTAAGGAGTCTTTACGTTCTGTCTCCCTTTCTGATATTTCCCACACATTTCTTCTCCCTTCCTTTATATTCCCTTTCATTATTATTTATATCCCCAAATGAATGAGAACATACACTGTTTGTCCTTCTCTGATTGACTTACTTCATTCAGCATAATACCCTCCAGTTCCATCCACGTGAAGCAAATGGTGGGTATTTGTCGTTTCTAATGGCTGAGGAATATTCCATTGTATACATAGACCACAGCTTCTTTATCCATTCATCTTTCGATGGACACCGAGGCTCCTTCCACTGTTTGGCTATTGTGGCCATTGCTGCTAGAAACATCGGGGTGCAGGTGTCCCGGCGTTTCATTGTATCTGAATCCTTGGGGTAAATCCCCAACAGTTGCAATTGCTGGGTCGTAGGGCAGGTCTATTTTAACTCTTTGAGGAACCTCCACACAGTTTTCCAGAGTGGCTGCACCAGTTCACATTCCCACCAACAGTGTAAGAGGGTTTCCCTTTTCTCCGCATCCTCTCCGACATTTGTGGTTTCCTGTCTTTTAATTTTCCCCATTCTCACTGGTGTGAGGTGGTATCTCATTGTGGTTTTGATTTGTATTTGCCTGATGGCAAGTGATGCAGAGCATTTTCTCATGTGCATGTTGGCCATGTCTATGTCTTCCTCTGTGAGATTTCTCTTCATGTCTTTTGCCCATTTCATGATTGGATGTTTGTTTCTTTGGTGTTGAGTTTAATAAGTTCTTTATAGATCTTGGAAACTAGCCCTTTATCTGATACGTCATTTGCAAATCTTCTCCCATTCTGTAGGTTGTCTTTTAGTTTTGTTGACTGTATCCTTTGCTGTGCAAAAGCTTCTTATCTTGATGAAGTCCCAATAGTTCATTTTTGCTTTTGTTTCTTTTGCCTTCATGGATGTATCTTGCAAGAAGTTACTGCGGCCGAGTTCAAAAAGGGTGTTGCCTGTGTTCTCCTCTAGGATTTTGATGGAATCTTGTCTCACATTTAGATCTTTCAACCATGTTGAGTTAATCTTTGTGTATGGTGCAAGAGAGTGGTCTAGTTTCATTCTTCTGCATGTGGATGTCCAATTTTCCCAGCACCATTTATTGAAGAGACTGTCTTTCTTCCAGTGGATAGTCTTTCCTCCTTTACTGAATATTAGTTGACCATAAAGTTCAGGTCCACTTCTATGGACCCTGAATGGAACACTCTATTCTGTTCCATTGATCTATGTGTCTGTTTTGTGCCAGTACCACACTGTCTTGATGACCACAGCTTTGTAGTACAACCTGAAATCTGGCATTGTGATGCCCCCAGATACGGTTTTCTTTTTTAAAATTCCCCTGGCTATTCGGGGTCTTTTCTGATCCCACACAAATCTTAAGATAATTTGTTCTAACTCTCTGAAGAAAGTCCATGGTATTTTGATAGGGATTGCATTAAACGTGTAAATTGCCCTGGGTAACATTGACATTATCACAATATTAATTCTGCCAGTCCATGAGCATGGACTATTTTTCCATCTCTTTGTGTCTTCCTCAATTTCTTTCAGAAGTGTTCTGTAGTTTTTAGGGTATAGATCCTTTACCTCTTTGGTTAGGTTTATTCCTCGGTATCTTATGCTTTTGGGTGCAATTGTAAATGGGATTGACTCCTTAATTTCTCTTTCTTCAGTCTCATTGTTAGTGTATAGAAATGCCACTGACTTCTGGGCATTGATTTTGTATCCTGCCACGCTACCGAATTGCTGTATGAGTTCTAGCAATCTTGGGGTGGAGGCTTTTGGGTTTTCTATGTAGAGTATCATGTCATCGGTGAAGAGGGAGAGTTTGACTTCTTCTTTGCCAATTTGAATGCCTTTAATGTCTTTTTGTTGTCTGATTGCTGAGGCTAGGACTTCCAGTACTATGTTGAACAGCAGTGGTGAGAGTGGACATCCCTGTCTTGTTCCTGATCTTAGGGGAAAGGCTCCCAGTGCTTCCCCATTGAGAATGATATTTGCTGTGGGCTTTTCATAGATGGCTTTTAAGATGTCGAGGAATGTTCCCTCTATCCCTACACTCTGAAGAGTTTTGATCAGGAATGGATGCTGTATTTTGTCAAATGCTTTCTCTGCATGTAATGAGAGGATCATATGGTTCTTGGTTTTTCTCTTGCTGATATGATGAATCACATTGATTGTTTTATGGGTGTTGAACCAGCCTTGTGTCCCGGGGATAAATCCTACTTGGTCATGGTGAATAGTTTTCTTAATGTACTGTTGGATCCTATTGGCTAGAATCTTGTTGAGAATTTTTGCATCCATGTTCATCAGGGATATTGGTCTGTAATTCTCCTTTTTGGTGGGGTCTTTGGTTTTGGAATTAAGGTGATGCTGGCCTCATAGAACGAATTTGGAAGTACTCCATCTCTTTCTATCTTTCCAAACAACTTTAGGAGAATAGGTATGATTTCTTCTTTAAACATTTGATAGAATTCCCCTGGGAAGCCATCTGGCCTGGACTCTTGTGTCTTGGGAGGTTTTTGATGACTGCTTCAATTTCCTCCCTGGTTATTGGCCTGTTCAGGTTTTCTGTTTCTTCCTGTTCCAGTTTTGGTAGTTTGTGGCTTTCCAGGAATGCATCCATTTCTTCTATATTGCCTAATTTATTGGCGTATAGCTGTTCATAATATGTTTTTAAAATCGTTAGTATTTCCTTGGTGTTGGTAGTGATTTCTCCTTTCTCATTCATCATTTTATTAATTTGAGTCTTCTCTCTCTTCTTTTTAATAAGGTTGGCTAATGGTTTATCTATCTTACTAATTCTTTCAAAGAACCAACTCCTGGTTCTGTTGATCTGTTCCACAGTTCTTCTGGTCTCGATTTTGTTGAGTTCTGCTTGAATTTTAATTAACTCTTCTCTTCTGCTGGGTGTAGGATCTATCTGCTGTTTTTTCTCTAGCTCCTTTATGTGTAAGGTTAGCTTTTGTATTTGAGTTCTTTCCAGGTTTTGAATGGATGCTTGTATTGCAATGTATTTCCCCCCTCAGGACTGGTTTTGCTGCATCCCAAAGATTTTGAACGGTTGTATCTTCATTCTCATTAGTTTCCATGAATCTTTTTAATTCTTCCTTAATTTCCTGGTTGACCCTTTCATCTTTTAGCAGGATGGTCCTTAACCTCCACGTGTTTGAGGTCCTTCCAAACTTCTTGTTGTGATTTAGTTCTAATTTCAAGGCATTATGGTCTGAGAATATGCAGGGGACGATCCCAATCTTTTGGTATCAGTTCAGACCCAATTTGTGACCCAGTATGTGGTCTATTCTGGAGAAAGTTCCATGTACTCTTGAGAAGAATGTGTATTCAGTTGAGTTTGGATGTAAAGTTCTGTAGATATCTGTGAAATCCATCTGGTCCAGTGTATCATTTAAAGCTCTCATTTCTTTGGAGATGTTGTGCTTAGAAGACCTATCGAGGGTAAAAAGAGCTAGATTGAAGTCACCAAGTATAAGTGTATTATTATCTAAGTATTTCTTCACTTTGGTTATTAATTGGTTTAAATATTTGGCAGCTCCCACATTCGGGGCATATATATTGAGGATTGTTAAGTCCTCTTGTTGGATAGATCCTTTAAGTATGAGATAGTGTCCCTCTTCATCTCTCACTACAGTCTTCGGGGTAAATTTTAGTTTATCTGATATAAGGATGGCTACCCCTGCTTTCTTTTGAGGACCATTCGAATGGTAAATGGTTCTCCAACCTTTTATTTTCAGGCTGTAGGTGTCCTTCTGTCTAAAATGAGTCTCTTGTAGACAGCAAATAGATGGGTCCTGCTTTTTTATCCAGTCTGAAACCCTGCGCCTTTTGATGGGGTCATTAAGCCCGTTCACGTTCAGAGTTACTATTGAGAGATATGAGTTTAGTGTCTTGGAAGCTCTTTATCTCCCCTTCCATTTTGAATGAGAGCCTTGCTGGATAAAGGATTCTTGGTTGCATGTTCTTCTCATTTAGGACCCTGAATACATCCTGCCAGCCCTTTCTGGCCTGCCAGGTCTCTGTGGAGAGGTCTGCTGTTACCCTAATACTCCTCCCCATAAAAGTCAGGGATTTCTTGTCCTTTGCTGCTTTAAGGATCTTCTCTTTATCTTTGGAATTTGCAAGCTTCACTATTAAATGTCGAGGTGTTGGGCGGTTTTTATTGATTTTAGGGGGGGATCTCTCTATTTCCTGGATCTGAATGCCTGTTTCCCTTCCCAGATTAGGAAAGTTTTCAGCTAGGATTTGTTCAAATACATATTCTGGCCCTCTGTCCCTTTCAGCGCCCTCAGGAACACCAATTAAACGTAGGTTTTCTTCCTCAGGCTGTCGTTTATTTCCCTTAATCTAGCTTCATGGTCTTTTAATGGTCTGTCTCTTTTTTCCTCAGTTTCCCTCTTTGCCATCAACTTGTCTTCTATGTCACTCACTCGTTCTTCCACCTCGTTAACCCTCGTGGTTAGGACTTCTAGTTTTGATTGCGTCTCCTTCAATTGATTTTAATTTCTGCCTGATTAGCTCTAAATTCTGCAGTCATGAAGTCTCTTGAGTCCTTTTATGCTTTTTTCTAGAGCCACCAGTAGCTGTATAATAGTGCTTCTGAATTGGTTTTTCTGACATTGAACTGTAATCCAGATTTTGAAACTCTGTGGGAGAGAGGACTGTTTCTGATTCTTTCTTTTGAGGTGAGGTTTTCCTTCTAGTTATTTTGCTCAGTGCAGAGTGACCAAAAACAAGTTGTATTGGGAAAAGGAGAAAAAGAGAGGAGACAGAAGGAAAGAAAAAAGAAAAAGAAAAAAGAAAAAAGGAAGAAAAAAAGGAAAAAAGAGAAGAAAAAGAGAAAGAAAAAGAAAGAAAGGGGGACAAAAGGGGGTGGGGGATTCAATCAGAAATGAAAACAAAAACAAAAAACAAAAAACAACAACAACAACAAAAAAAACACAAACCCGGGGGAGTATCTTCTGATTCTGTGTACTTTAAGTCCCTTGACTTCCCCTGGACCTTGTCCGTCTAGCTGGTCTTCTGGGGGAGGGGCCTGTTGTGCTGATTTCAGGTGTTGGCACTTGGGGGAGCTGCTCTGCCCCTGCCTGGTGCAGGGCTCAGTGGGGGATGTTTACCCCGCGAGGCCCCCGGAGGAACAACCACGGTGGCGGGGCCAGCTCTGGAGCCCTGGAGTCAGCCCCCGCAGTAGCTCCGGAGCTCTCCGTCTGCAGGGCCTGGAGGCTCCGGGGCGGGGCCGCTGATCTGCTCAGCTGGGGCAGGAGCGTCCTCGCTGTCCTGGGCCCTCCCGGCCCCTGCCTGGCCCGGGGGGAGGCCGGATCCTGGGCTGTGTCCCGGCGCCTGCGCCGCAGCCCCCTCCGCGGAGCCGCCCCCGAGCCCCCCAGCTGCTCCCGCCCCGCAGCCCCCCTCCGCGGAGCCGCCCCCGAGCCCCCCCGAGCTGCTCCGGGTCCCGCCGCCCGCGCTGCAGCCCTTAGGGAGCTCGGCGCACTCCCCGGGGCGCAGGTTGTCTGTTAGTGTCCCCGGGAGCCCGAGGGCATCCCCGCCCTCCTGGGTCCTGCTCCACCTCCCTGCGAGCCCCTTTCCCCCGGGAAGGTCGGTGCAGCTCCTGCTCCTCCGGGACGGGGCTCTCCTGTCCTGGGACACTCGCCCCGGCCTCAGCCCGGCTCCTCGCGGGGCCCCTCCCCCTCGGATGCCTTTTGTTTCTTTATTTCTTTTTCCCCCGTCTTCCTACCTTGATAGAAGCGCGAACTCTTCTCACTGTAGCGTTCCAGCTGGTCTCTCTTTAAATCTCAGGCCGAATTCGTAGATGTTCAGGATGATTTGAAGGTTATCTAGGTCGTTTGGTGGGGACAGGTGACTTGGGGACCCTACTCTTCCACCATCTTGCCCCTCCCCCTCATTTATTCCTTCTAGTGATTTCGCATGTCAGGTAGACGCATTGGATCTGCGTTATTCTTGTGATACAATATGAAGATGGAAGCAGGGGAATAAGACCCATGAAGATTTCACAGAGTTCTTTGTCCCGTGTCAGCTTTTATTTTTACTTGCTGTCAGGAAACCAAAGTCATGTGAATGAATTATTAAACCCAGGTGATTTAATGATTTTCAAGATCTACAGGTTTGAATATTCTATTAAAACTGTTGAATTAGCATTTAATGATTCAGAGGTCTCTGGTAGAGGTCATATACATTGTGACTTTTGTCCATGTCCACACTTCAAAACGATCATAGACAAGCAAAATACTAGGGAGCCTACATACCTCACACCACTGATTACTGAGTTGTAGTCTTGGTTTTTCTCTACACTACTAAAAGAAAGTGTTTGGGGCTACTAATATGTAAGTCAGTTGTGTGAATATTAACCATGAGCCGTCCACTGCTCTGTACAGAATTCACTTTTACATAATGTTGACAGGCCAAATGACAAAAATGATTATTTTTTTAAAAGAACAGAAACATGTAACACAACACACACCAAACAAAAAAAGATCAGTAAATATAAAGATCTCAGAAATAAAAGGGCAAGCTGTATTCTACGGTACATTTATATGTCATGTTTTTATGTTGACATTTTCAATTGTACAGAAGTTTTTAAAAAGCAAGATTGATGCTAGCACATTTTTAAAAATGAGCTTAGGAAAGAATGCAAAAATTAAGAGGAACAGTTAGAATATTTTTCCTGTATATAATCCACCTCAATTGTGATTGAGGAGATTATTTTTAGTGTTTAAGGATATATGTTATACCCATATTCATAGGACAGAATAGGGTACAAGACATAGAAAGTGTCACACTATTTCATATTATAGAACGTTTCAGATAATGTCCAGCATCATAGTCTGTCTCATCATCCTACAAGAAGTTCTCAATTTCCAAATGATAGTCTCATGGGAGGATTTGTTTTTTTTAATAGTAGATACAGTTATCTCTGAAGGAAACAAAACCAAGAATGCTTCATTAAGGAAATTACTCAATTTTAAGGTAATTCTAAAACAAATCAAAATAGATATTTAAGCATAAGATTTTTAAAGGGAAGTAAGGCAAATTCATACAACTTGGTAGTCATACATTTGAGTATCAATATTTACAACTGGCTTGCATGACTGCATGGAATCCAACATATATGTGACTGATTTATTCTGTAAACTTTTAAAACTATTAAATTGAATATGTGCAGAAATATTGTCCAAAACGTATTTGTATTCTACACTGCACATTCAGTTACCTACGGAAATAAATTATGTATGGTTGGTGATCTGATTTATAAGCTTGCCAGCAGAGTTCAGAGGCAATGTATCAGAAACAAAAAGACTGCCATGTCTTAAATAAGAAAATGACATTAAAGAATTAGCCCACTCTTCCAGTGATGTAAAAATCATACATGTCAAAGTGAAAGCCAAAATAAGTTCATATAAAGCTTTATAGAGTACTGCTGAAATTAAGCAAATAAACATCTTAAAAATATGGTTGTACACATCTATATATTTATTTCAAGCTTTCAAATAAGAAAGAGCATTTTTAGACTCATGACTATGCCCAGTAATGACTCCTCTTGAAGTGTGGTTGTCTAAGGGGCAATTCAGTTTAAATATATATTAAGTTACTTTAGGTACACCATGCTAGGAATATGAATCAATCCAAACATCTCATAGATATCAAAATACTTTATATAGAGAGTTGTGTTACATAGTCTCTCAACTGTCTCATTTTTTAGCAATTTATAATTCTACAAGAGCGAAGCTTCCACATCTAGCAACAGTGATATAACGTTCAGTGGAAAAAAAGGAAGAAAAGAGGAGTCATGAACTGAGATTATTTTCTGATTGTCATCTTCAATTCAACAATTTAGCCAAGATACATTAAAAGTGAAAACTATAAACAATTCAAGTTTCTTCGTTATGTCCAATAGAGTTTTTCTATAGAGAAATTATTTTGCATTTACATGTTAAAGAAGTTAATTAAATTATTTTATTGGCCTCCTATTTTATATATATAGCATACAATGTAAAGATACATTTGAAGAATTTTAAGGGCTCATGCATTAACTTTAATAAAAATGATCTATTTGTGAGAAGACATTACTAACCACTCTGGCTATTGAACCATGTTATAACACCCTGAAGGTCAGGTCTTCATTTGAAATTCCTCACAGTACTTATAGCACAAGCATATAACAGGTGCTCAGTAAATGCATGCTGAATTGCATTAAATGTCAACACCTAACCTTCAAGAAAAAAGCCATCATTTTTTCCCATCAAGAGAAAGAGCAAATGTGACAAGATGATATGTCAATAACAAACTATGGAAAGAGGAGATCTTTTAAGGACTTTCCTCTAAACTTATCTCCACTTATCACATAATGAATTTGGAGATCTGTTTCTGATAATGTGTCAAAATTTATTTCACAACCGTGATCTCCTATCAATAGGGCTTGGATATTATGACTTTCAAAATGTAAATACTTCTGCACTGTTGTGATTTAAAAAAACAAAAGGTTTGGGGGAACTTTATCTGAATCCCCTCGGAACAGATCAACCACAAAGAAATTTCAGGAATCTTACATGAAAATATCATTATATAACAATCATTTTTGCTTCCATTATAAAATTATTTTTCTTTAAATAAAATTATTTACATTCTTATTAAGAGATCCTACAGTTACAATTTGTGTTTTCTACCAGCAAGTGCCCCATTCTTTGTTCTCCCTCAAAGTGACACTTCCGGAAAGAACTCTCTGCACATACTGTCTTCATTTTCTCATCTAACTCTTCCTCTTTAACTCATTCCCTAGGGACTTCGATACACTCTACTTTACTTAAATAGCTCTAGAGGTGGCCAAGACTCTTGGACTCCATAATCCTTTACCCTGGATCACCCTCTCTGAAATATCTACATGGTTCTCTTCCTCATTTTCCCTACCATAACTTTTCTGTATAAGTACTACCCTGACCAGCAATATTTAAGTTTGTATCTCTTCTCTGCATTGTCTATCAGCTTTCTCTGCTTAATTTTCCTTCATAACTTATAACCACATAGTATATTTAATACTTCACTTTGTTTATCTGTCACACAAAGCATAATAAGTTTTATCCAGAAATTGATCATCTCCTACCAGTTCCTTGCAAAAAGAAGTCAATACTCTGAATTCCAAGCTTGTCAAATTCCTTTTTCACCCTTATATTTATCCATCCCTTAAAAGCATCCCCTCATGACATACAATTTGCCATGTCTCTTTTGACAATCACTTCATGGGATCCTATCATTCCATATTATTTAGGTTTCTATCTGCTCCATTAGTCTGTAATTTGTAAAATATTTCAGTCCAGTGCTCTGAAACTTAGTCATGGACCACTTTCCTTCCCGAGTAACCCAGGTGATCTCACCAAGTCCTCAGGCTTTAAAAAATCATCCATATTCTGTTGACTCCCAAGTCTATAACTGCAATCCTAATTTTTCTTTTGAACTTCAGACTTGTGTAAAAGTCCGATGTGAACTATATGTTAAAATCATTTATCTACATCCTTGTTATTACAAAAACATTCAAAAGTGAGAACATAATTTTATTTATCTTTAAAGTTGCAAGTTCAGAGCAAGACTTGATAAACTAGGTGGCATTTATAATTATCTATATAAAAGAGCTATAGTGGGGATAAGTAGCCCTCTTGGGGGAAGCACAGTTCATTAAGTAAATTGTTGGCCCTCTACTCTCACCTCTCTTTGGGAGAGGCAAAGGATTTGGCACCATTATTTCCAGAGTTGGGGGCCTGAAATAATTGCCCCTGTGGTTTGAAGGGGAGGTTTATCAAATACTGGGCAAAAATTGGCAACACCAATGAGGCCTTTTGTGAACCTGGCATAAAGAAGGATGGTGGTTGAGTAGAGAGACTGTAAAGAGAGTACCAAAAGGGACTGGTGAGATTCCTGAGATTCTGAAGAAACAGGATAGATTGTTGTCCAAAGAGAGCTTCTTTAGGTGAGTAAGAGGGAAAATATCTCTGAATGTTATAAGATTAATACCTCTTATGGGGTATCAGGAAGGATGCACCTCACCTGATGAGCTGCCATTTCTCTTTCTGCAGAGCAGAAGAAAGAGTATTTTGGGGTACACATAGCCTACACTAAGGACACCCAAGCATTAGAAGCTGTCAGTGTAGAGCACACAGGTAGTACAAATCCATGTGCAGACATCAAAAACTACTGAAGACCTTTGTCAGAAGGAAAACCCTCCATGACAGAAAAAACTGAGGCAGCCTGCACTACACCAAAGCAGAGACAAAAGCAAGTTTCTTATTGTCTAGGTGTAAAACTGCCTGTTTTCCAGGGCTACCCAAGGTATCCAAGTTATCTACTCAACATCTCCACTTGAGTTCAAGTAAGTGTCTCAAACTCAACCTATCTCAATTAGAACTTTGACATCCCCTCTACAGTATGTTATTTCTCTGTTCTTCAGTATTTAACTTGAATGGCACTGTCATACACCAAGTTGCTCAAACATTTAACAGTCACTTGAACTCCTATCAAATTCTCTATTGTCCTCAGTCCCAGAAGCCTAATCCATTTGCAAATCTCCTTCTGCTTCTAAATTCATCTTGATTTCTTTTCTTTATTTTTGCTCTAATTATACTAGCTAAGTCCCCATGGTCTCTCCTAGACCCTGAAATACCCTCTCCTAACTTCTAATGAGCATTCCTACAAATTGTTCTTTACTCATTACCCAGAGCATTCTTTTTCCAAACTTCATGTCACTACCATGCTTAGCTCCTCATTAAATTTGAAGTTTAATTTGGACTCCTTATCCATGCCTTACAAAGCATGGAAATTCTGGTCTCTGTCTACTCTCCTCCCTCATCTCATATAAAGCAACTTTACCTTCACTAAGCTTTAACCACACTGACATATCTTTTTCCTTAAACCTGGGAAATTCTGCAACAGCAAGGCCTTTAAACTTAACATTTGCTAATCTTAAAATGCCATTCTTCCAGACGATCCTCTCTCTGGTTAACTATCCTTATCTTCTATCAATCAGCTGAAGTTTATTCCTCATTTGACTACACAATATTATCTGATCCAAAATAGGCTCTCCCCATTCTAGCATGTGATGCTATTTTAATATTCACGTTTCTTTTCTCAATTTTTGAAACTATTTCTTTTATTAGTAATTTCGGAAACCCTGACCGTAGAATATCAGCTCCATGTAAGCAAAGATCCTGTCTATCTTGATCATCAATCTGTTTTAGAACTGCAGAGAATATAGAGTCCAATTTAAACAAACTTCTTGAGGTTGGATTGGATAGAAACTTTAACATCAATTTCTATTTAAAAAAATTAGCTCTTCTACTTCAGTCAGAAAAAAAGAAAGTGTCTCTATCCGAGCATTCTGAGACACCAAGGTGAGGCCCTTTAGTCTAAAAATGATCAGAACATAGATTTAGAACAACTCTTTAATATTTATAAAATAATTTTGTCCATTTGATTATCATGCATTATCACTCAAATCACAAATTAGAAAACACAAAATGAATTACTCAATGAATAATTTCATTATAAATAGTTGTAAGAGAATTTTCAATTATGAGTAATAGTAATAGGAATAAAAGAAAACATTCACATGTGACAAAAACTGACACTGTAATATTTCACAGCTAAGTTGGAAAGATAGTTTTGTTTTGTTTTGCTTTAAGATTTTATTAATTCATTTGAGAGAGACAGAGTAGGAACAGGGAGCAGAGGCAGAGGGAAAGGAAGAAGCAGACTCCCCACTGAGCCAGGAGCCTGACAGGGGGCTCCATTCCAGAATCATGACCTGAACTGAAGGCAGACACTTAACCATTGAGCCACCCAGGGGCCCCAGAAAGTTTTTTCTTCTTTAATTCTACCCTCTTTCTTACTTAGTTATTGGCATCAAAGCAACTACTTCTAGATGCAATGGAGAAAACAGAATTCCATGTTCTAAGACTAGATACATTGGATATGAAAAACAAATTTTTTAAATAATAAAACAATGCTCACCTTACTTGATAGCAGGAGGAATGAACTCGATAGTAATACACACTTGGCAACACATCTTAAATAAAAAACTAAATAGAGTCTCCTCTAACATTTTGTTGTTCCTATTATGGAATCACTACAGAAAAATATCAGCCATTTTTATCTAGTAAGCAGAATATTTTAATGCTCTGAAAGGATTTAAATTGCACTAAAAATTAAACTATTTTTTCTTGATAAAATGAACATTTTTATTGATATGGAAATGTTTTAATTAAAACATTAAATTCCATAGAAAATCCACATTATTGGGTACACGACCTTTTTAAATACATTTCATTACTTTTTACCAGGCAAACTAGAAAACCATGATCTAATTTCTTTGTTTTTATTGTTGTTTTTAATCAGTAAACTATTTTCCTCTGAATATTAGTTTGTAACATTAACTATTATGGGTTCCATTAGAACGTAGCCTGAACTTTAAATATTTCCAGCTAAAAGTTTGGTGAATGGTTGTACTTTAGATAAAATTTAAGTGTTTGTAAACATTTTGTACACAGTATTACAATTTTCATCATTCTATGAGTTTTTTTTTTTTAATTTTTCCTTTGCAACCAACAAGGAAAAAAAGTCAACCTCTAATCCAGGATAGCGCAGAGAAATGTTGAAAATAAAGTCTATTGAGTTAAGTTCAGTTTCGAGCATTGATATATGATCTGGAATATGTCAGTTAATTTTTTCCATTTCAATCCCTTTGTGAAAAGCATGCATAATTAACATGATATACTTAAAGATGCTAAGTTGATGAAAAATAACATGGAAATATGTATGTTGCAATTTTATAGTCAAATGTTCCCTTATGTATTGTTTCTATTTTAATTAAAGTTATTTCATAAATCTAAAGAAGCAGCTTCCTTAGTGATACCTAAAACCCAACATCTTCTTATGGCTTTACTTATTTCAAAATTCTGAGAGTCAAAACTATATTTTCACTCTCTGGTTTATTTTTCTTTTCTTTTCTTTCTTTTTTTCTTTCTTCTTTTTTTCTTTTCTTCTTTTTTTTTTTTTTTTTTTTTTGGTTTATTTTTCATTTAAAAATTCAATGACACTTAGGTACCCGCATGGCTTGGTTGGTTAAGTGTCTGACTCTTGATTTCTGCTCAGGTTATGATTTCAGAGTCCTGATATTCAGCGCTGCATTGGGCTCCATGCTCAGTAGGGTGTCTGCTTGAGATTCTCTCTCTCCCTCTCCCTCTGCCCCTCCCCCCTACCCTGTGCTCTCTTTCTCAAATAAATCTTTAAAAAATAAATAAGTAAACAAACAAATAAATAATAAAAAATTCAATGCCACCTACTAAAAATATTTCACACAATCAAATAAAGCTCATCAAATGTACTGGGGATAATACAGACTTCAATAAATGATTTGTAAGTATGCTAGACTAACAACTAACAGATCACATGATAGCACGACAAAAGGTGAACAGCGCTATAACCATCTAGAAAATTAGCAAATTTATGCAAGAAATTATATAAGACAACATTAATGTTTTATAGTACATACCACAAATTCTACTCATGACTCTCTAAAGGCATTCATTATAGTTCAAAATCTAAACAGTTTAAAAATTGACAGTAAAAATACATCTAAACACTCATCTCTCTAGACAGCTCAAACAATTTAGATGATTTTATTTTACATTAGATTATATAACCTAAAACTTACATACTTATTCCTGTATGAAACAAAAGCCTATTAGACTTGTGTTTTGAGACACAAATCTAGCAACTGGCAAATGGACAAGTAAGGAAAGATTGTCTCTGAATTGGCCTTCATTTAGGACTATCCAATCACAGTGCCCTGGTAACAGCTGTCCTTAGTGAGTTTATGCTAGTTCCATAGTCCCTAGCCTAACATTTTCCCTCCTGCAGTTTACGTACTGTCTTTGATGAAGGACAATAAATGCCAACTTATAAATCAGATACAATTTCCATGCTATTATTTCCATGCTATTATTTACTCCTGATTTGCTAAAAGGAAACTACTGCTTAAAATTGCATTTAAAATTGCTTTGTCTGTTGATATTTGCTGAAAAGAATCTGATGAGACTGTCGCTGTGTAGAAAATGTAGATTATTATCACTTGCTAACTCACTTGAGTTATCACATGAATCACTTTGTAACATCAGTTATTCTTAAGAAAGTTTAGTAATAAAAAAGAAAGGAAGACAGGGATTTAGATATGGGCTGCCACTTTTGCTTTTTTGAGGTTTTTATTGGAAACATTTGGGTTGGAAAATAAGCTCCCAGGAATTTTCTATTTGAACTCCAGGGGAAAGCAGAAGACAATTCTACAAAGCAGCTAGAGACTCAGCATAAGATAGTCAAGTGCAATACTTTTTTTTTTCTTTTAATAAGATATGCAAGTTAATTAAGGGCAATTAACCTAGCAGTAGGTTCTGAGGACTGCAGGGCCTTGTTTTCATGCCAAGGTTTATGTGGGACTCAAATCTGCAAGTCCTTGGAACAGAATACCATAAACCCGATCTTACCTAATCGGTGACAAAATACAATTAACTGTGGAAACAAAATAGTAGTACTTTTTCCTTCTATCTGTGTTTATCTTTGCTGTTAAGCTATGGTATTCATAAGAAGTACTAAATATTATTTTAAAATGTCATTCAGTTATATTTGTTTTCCAGAAAAAAATGCCAAAGAAGATAAGGGGGGTTGTATTGAAAGACATTGCAGAAACTGCAGTTAGTTCCCTGAAATATACCCTCTTCTTTTCCATGAGCCACAGCTCTGTTACCTCTTTGCATCCATATGGCTGCTTCTCCTCCAATCCTTTATGATCCCATATTTCCTGCTCTCTAGTGTCTCTTGGAATCATCCTTGTGTTTTGGAAGATACACTTTCTGTGAAAAATTGTAGCTACTTCAAAGTTTCTGCATCTGCTTTATGTAGAGAATGAGGTTTAATGTCAAACCAACTATACTCTTGTGTTGCAGGGATCATCCACATGACAGTAAAGTCATCCAAGATTCTTCTTTAAATCATAATGCAGAGAAAATTTGTGAGTTGGAAAGTTAAGTTCTAAGTGAAGTACTAGGAATATGACCTAGATACTAGATTAGAAGAGGAAAGAAAATATGAGGCTGATAGAAAAAAAAGACAAAAACAAAACCAAACAAAAAAAAACAAAAAACAAAACAACACAACAAAAAAACACTGGTATTTTCCTGTATTTTGGAATTAATGATAGGAAAGAATTGATGGAATTACTGAACATATTTCAAATGGGCTTTTGTCAAAAGTTTTGATTTCAACAGCTGGTTTAGTTCTCCATATATTTGAGATATTTGATTGCTCCAGATTTATAATTTATACCACCAAAATTGTGTTCATGTTTAATAGTAGAGACACTTTTTATTCAATAGTATTTGGACACATACGTAAGCTAATTACAAATTTAGCTAATGTCCTGGGTATCATACACTCTGTAAAAGGTTAAATATTTTTTTAAATAGTTTAAGATATGTAGATACATATTCATTCACCCATCTTCTTATATAAACTCAAGAACTTTCTTTAGAATCTAACAATTGTGATTGTAATTAATTCCTTATGTCTTTATATATTCTTGATGCCTAAATTCTTACAATTTAAATTTCTCTGAAGTTGCATAAGAATTAAAGACACTTATTAACTTCAGTTTTTAATTCTATCAGATTTTTCTATTACTATTTCTACTACTTTTGATTATTTTCTATTGTTGTCTTTCCATCTTTAAAGACATCTTATCTATACCCAATTTATAGGAATTTTTAGCGATTTATTCTTATCAAGTTTTCCCAAAGCATTCAAATTGTTTTCATACAAACAGCTTTCACTGTTTATTCACTGCTATTTGATTCAACTTACATATATACTTATTCAAACTAATTCCCAAACCTATGGCGTGGGAATTTGTTTTACAAAGCTTTCTATACACCATCATTGAATTCCTCTGAAACTACACAGAAGTATTTTCTGCTTTTTTGGTGTGGTTTATATGTATGGATGGGAAGAATTACACTTTATTACAGATTTATTGATTTCTGATTGTCATTTTCTTAAAGTCCAACTTACAAGTAAGAACTGATTGAATAATAATTTTGACTGTTTACATTAGCATTTTTTTTCTTTTTCAGAAAAAATTCAAACATTTCAGTGATTTGAAGTTTTCCTTGATTTTAGCTAGTAAAGACTGATTAGAAAAGTAAAAGACAAGAGAAAACAAAACTATACACCCTATAGTGATAAAATGAGATTAGAATTCAAATTTCCTGATAGCCTTTATTTTTTTTTAAAGATTTTATTTATTTACTCATAAGAGACACACAGAGAGAGAGGCAAAGACATAGGCAGAGGGAGAAGCAGGATCCCTGCAAGGAGCCCAAATGTGGAACTCAATCCGGGATCCCAGAATCATGCCCTGGGCCAAAGGCAGATGCTCAACCACTGAGCCACCCAGGCGTCCCTCCAGATAGCCTTGAAATTTGCACTATCAGAATAGAACATTCTTCCTTCTTCCACTATATTTCCTATCCAACCAATATTTGGTCATTGCTGTGAGACAAAAGTTATTAATTCAAGCATTTTCTCACTGCATGGATACTCATTTGGAAAATACACTGATTTAAAATAGATATTACCCAAAAAATTAAAATAAAATAGATCATTACAACTTTATACTAAAACAGCACGCTCAATGTTTAATACAAAATTTGTTTACTGAATTATCAGATTTATATTTAATTTCTTGATGAAACTGTATCTCAATCCGTGTCAGACTTACTACTTATACACTTGGTTTTCCTTTGAAAATTAAAACCCTGACCTAGAAAACCAAACACACTGTTCAGGGACACCATCTTGTAAGTTTAGTTGTTAGCCACCTGCTGTTCTCAATAAATCAGTCTGCAAACTACTGATCCATGTCACAGCATTTTCGTCTCCCTATTTGTTGGAAACAATTGCCTACAAACCAAACATTTTTCCGTTGAGTTTGTTCAGTGAAGATATCCTACTTCTTTTGGGGTGTAATTTCTGTTTATAGATTTTTTAGAGCAAGTGAATATCAATAAGTGTAATATAATAATTATGAATTGAAACTGGTATATTATATCATTAGGCTGTTAAATACTATTAAATTTACAATATGTAAAATTGTGTTGTGTAAAATTCATTGCTTAAGCCATATTATTCCTTAAGCTACAATGGCAGAGGCTTATTATAATTGGTATATTGTAAAATAATTTTGATAGTTTTATGTTATACCATTTGCTTTTTCTTTATCCTCAAACATTGTTAACTAGCTTAGGTAATTAGTTAACCTCAAGTAATCCTGGGATTGGTGGATTAAATTAAAATAATTTATGAATACAATAGTATGTATACATAAGTCCCTATTTTGTATATTTTGCTAAAAAAATCCATGCAAATTTAGTTTTGTTTTCCCTTTTTGCTGTTTTAATGTCTCATCTACTTAACATGTTTCTAGAGCAAGCTACTCATGAAGAAATATGAATAATAAACAAGTTTTAGCAACCTTGAAAATCTTTAAAAAGACATGCTTCTTTTTAATTGATTTATCATATTCCATCTCACCTTCTCAAGGCATTTGATACTTTCATCAGTAATACTATGAGATAAAACTGAGCTGTTAAGAAAATTAGTATAAGATAGAAGAACAAGATAAGCCATGTAGTGATGAGCTGGAGCCTCCTGGAACCAGCTGGTAAGAACTAACTCTGCACATGTCTTCACCAACTCCATGTTCAATGGCAGCATGTTAGTAGCTTGACTTGCCATGGAACTGAAATGCTTTTTTTCTCCCTTCATTTTAGAAGAGGGATTTCAGAAGCACAATACTGAAAACTTCTACTAGAAAATACTCTGCATCTGTTGCATTTTACAGACAAAATTATGTACCATAGAGGGGGAGCTACCACAAATTTACCCTCGGATTTTTTAAACAATTTATCTATTTACTATAGAGAAAGAGAGAGAGAAAGCACATGAGAAGGGCAGAGGGAGAGAGAGAATCCCAAGCAGACTCCACGCAGAGTACAGAGCCCAGCACAAAGCTCTCAATCCCACAACCCTGAGATCATATCTGATCCAAAATCAAGAGTCGGGTGCCCAATTGACTGAGCCACACATGTACTGCTTGGATATTTTTAAAAGTAGTACAACTTGATACTCTCAATTAAAGCATCCATGGAATGATTATTTTTAAGTTATGTGATTTCTTGCTTTATTCTACACAGTAAATTAGTGGAAACATACAATTATATAATTGGTAGGATATTGTGGTAATCTAGAACTTTGGGTTATAAGTTAATTAGGTATCAATTAAATACATACTAAACACAGTAGTTTGGGCTTGCTTTGATTTTACTAAGCTATTTTCTTTGGCAATAAAAAAGTAATTAATACATTGTTTCTTATGTCACCACTAAGTTTGTGATAATATAACCATAAAATTAGTCTAGAGAAGCTATCTCTTGCTACTTTAAGTTCTGAGTATATCAAAAACCTGTTTCAGATCATTAAGTCCAAATAAAAGACAAGGGATGGAGTGGAGCATAAGTCTATCTTTCCTTTGTCAGATCTTATACTATATTTCTTCAGACCCTCATTATGATGTTAGTGAGGCTCAGGATATATTACAGCATGAGTAGCTGAAGTTCTAAATTAAGTTCATAAGGCTTAGAATTATATTCTCCATATCATGTGTGGAATGCACAGGATTTATTAGTATTGGTATATGTATTACATAGTCATATTCTATAGCACACAGGCTTATTATGGTTATATTTTATATCACTGTACTAGATATATTGGTACATAATGTATATTAGACATATGTATACATACATATATACTTTATAAATAAACAAATAAGCAAGTAAACATGCATTGGAAATGTAAGCCTCTCTTTTTTCTGATAGGTCTGCAAGTTTAAATAGTGTGGAGACCCTTGGTTCTGTTCTTCGACAAGGTCAAAATCCCCTGGAATAAGTAGATCATCTCGTTCATATACCTACTGCGTTACAGAGTAGATTAATGATCGATGGTAGAATAGTCAAGTCTAAAGTTTACCTGTTTATTTTACAGTATATAGGGGTGAATGTCCAAGACTGGGATGCATTAGAGAAGAATGGCATTCATTTTTCACAATGCAAATAAGGGGTGAAGACCACATTTCAAATCTCAGCTCGGGAAATTAGTAACAGTTTAACCCAGACAAGATAATTAACATTTTTAACTTTAAGTTCCTCATCCATAAATTGGAGAGAAATTTCAAGATTGCTGTGAGGGTTTTCAAGTTTTTAGTGTAGATCTTGGTGGAAAAAACAGTGCTTTTTAGTATTAGGTCCAGGCCATATTTATAGTTCAGTTTTGAGGAATAAGAAGTAGGGGGATGAAGGTAGAGGTTTTCAGATAAAAAGAAAAAAAAGCAAAGAAAAAGAACCGATGAGATTGACTACTTAAAAAGTAAAGAGACTAAAGGTATGTCTAGTCTATCAGGTACAGACAATTTTAATTAGGAGCTAATAGGTTTCTTTTCTGTGGCATTTATTAATCTCACCCTTTTAAGTCAACTGTGCTTGGGATTCAAGCTCTCACTAAATCAGAGAAGAATCTACAGTAATACCTTGTTTGGGCTTGTTTTCCTAGGATAAACCTGACAAACAAGCCTCAGAAGCGTTACTCACTATACCACATGTGTTGATAAATCAGATTCTGTCCTCATTCCTGATTCTAACATATGTGACAAATTTGTAGTTTAAGAAAAGGCTATGTTGGCAAGGATCATCTAAAATCACAGACTATCTCTAGAGAAAGTAGAGCTGTTGGTTCCAATTCCCAAACAAATCAGGACTAAGAAAAATGCTGCTTTGTAATGCTGATATACTATCCCATGGTATAGCAAGGCAGGAGTAGCGTTGGAATTATGCCTAAATTCGGGTTAGCATTTTAAAAAATATTTTGTTTTTTTTTGAGAGAGCAAGAGAGAGAGCATGAGCTGGCAGAAGGGCAGATTAAGAGGGAGAGCCAGAACTCCCTGCTGAGCAGGGAGCCTGATGTGGGGCTCAATTCCAGGACCCTGGTATCATGACCTAAGCCAGAAGCAGATGCTAAACCAACTGAGCCTCCCAGGCACTCCTGGGTTAGTCAGTATTAAGGACTGAATCCTGAAGGACCATTTTTAGGTCTCCTAGTAATCTAAGATTGATATTTGGCTTCCTCTTAAAATGGCAAGCAAAGAAAAAGAATTTTACCATTGGTTATCTTTTTTGTACTCCAAGAGTTTACTTGGGTTAACAAGGCTAGAGAAAAATAGTAAAGTGGAAATTTGTAGTTTCCTGTAATCCTTATACTCTACCAGGGCCCTGATTTTCCAGCAATGATAAATTTTGAAAGGAAGTTACTATTCCTACTCTAAGAAGTAATTATAAAGTTCTAGTATATTACTGTCTCTGCTCAATTCATTCTAGTCTGTCAATGCTGAGCCAGGGAAGCAGGAGGATTTTCCTTTGCAATCATGAAGATAAGGAAGCTTATGCCAGAGTGAATCAGAGACATGTGTCCCAGGTACTCAGTTATTTAGCCTCTTAGTATTCACTTAAATCACGTGGAAAAATCCTATGACCTTTCCACTTTTCAGACGAGGAAAAACTTAGATTAACTAAATTGTTCATGGATACATGGCTGATAATTGTTAAAAATTGACTTGAATTGACTTGAATTCAGCTTGTTCATTTCTAACCACTTTAGCACTGAAGACTTCTATTCGATGGCTTTTTCAGAAATATTGATCAGAGAAGGTTAAACATTGCCCTAGTCCTCTTCAAAGTTTATTGAGTTTTTTCTCTTATAATATATTTGCACAGATTGTTCTGAAGCCAGTTGATAACTACCCTGAGTCTATGGATTTTATTTTTGTTGTTGTTGTTGTTGAAAGTACATTTATTTATTCACATTTTGAACTCTTCAGTATACAGAAATGATTCATGTAAATCACTCGCCATGTGGACAGAGTTTGTGTTTTCTTTTACTAAACATTGCTAGCCTATATACATGTGTGTCAATATACTTAATTTAAAATATAGATATATTAGTCAAAATAGGCTATTTGAAGGCATTCAATTTGAATAGAAACCTATTCAAAGTTGAATCATTAACTTTTACATAAATGGCTCATGAGTAAATAGATAATAGGTGAAATAAACCAACAAGTATTATGGGTCTTTGTGCTCTTGAAAAGACTTTTTTCTCTGAATCTAATATTCCAGTAATTTTTGAAGATCAAACAGTAGAATTGTTGGAAAATCTTAAAGAAGCCTGAAAAATTACTACACCAGGGTAAGGCCTGTCCACACACTGCAGCCATTATGAAAAAGGAAAATAAAAAAAGAGCAGAAATATACTGAGTATTAAGCTGGTAAATAATGCAAGTATAGGAATAATAACAAACAGATAAAACCAATGCAAAGCACTAAAAGAAATGAATAAGAATAAAAGTTAAATGAATGAAAAAGTACTTTGAAAATTAGATTTTAAATGAAAACTCCAATACCAGTAAAAATCAAATATTAAGTATTATTAGAACTTTTAAAAACTTCTTTTTTTACTATTCAAAAATGTTAGTATTTATTCCATTCATCTGTGTTTGTGTGTTGTCAAATAACTATTTCAACCACTTTAACTTAATTGACCAAGTTCTGTGTTATGCGTAAATATATACATATAGAAGTACATATGCAAATATATATGCACGCACACACACTCCATATCGGACAGTATATAGTTTATAAAGGCAAGAAATGGGACACCTGGGTGGCTCAGCGGTTGAGCGTCTGCCCTCAGCTCAGGACGTGATCCTGGAGATCTGGGATTCAGTCCCACATCGGGCTCCTGCATGGAGCCTGCTTCTCCTTCCTCTGCCTGTGTCTCTGCCTCTCTCTGTGTCTCTCATGATAAATAAAATCACTTAACTAAATAAATAATTTACAAATAAATAAAGGCAAGAAACTTTTATTAAACAACTAGCATGCCAAAAAATTACTAAGCCAGGAACTACAAACTGCAAATTGCTTTTAAGGAAACATGGTAACCTACTGTCATCAATAATTTCTAGGGACAAAAGTGTATAATGTTGGCTAAAATTATAGAGGAGAAGTTTTAGCTTAGATGGAAGACAAATTATGTCAACCATAAAATGAGTTACTAAAGATGTAAAAACTCTTTGAAGATTCTATGAATATATAACCTCTGGTTGAGGGCAGCCCAGGTGGCTGAGCGGTTTGGCTCAGCCCTCAGCCCTGGGGCGTGATCCTGGAGACCGGGAATCAAGTCCCACGTAGGGCTTCCTGCGTGGAGCCTGCTTCTCCCTCTGCCTGTGTTTTTGCCTCTCTCTCTCTCTCTCTCTCTGTGTGTCTCTCATGAATAAATAAATAAAATCTTTAAAAAAATAACTTCTGGTTGAAAAAGGCATTCATTCATTAACTGTCAAAATATTCATTTATTGGTAAATTGATAAAGATTATTCAGACAGGAATAAATCCTCACATTTTTCTGGTTCTCAACTATGACCAAAGTCAGTGTGAGAGTCTGGCATTACTGTCACCAAAAACAATTAGTACATTACTTCAGTCAAAAGAACAACTCTAAACGCAAGGCCATCAGTATTAACAATCCATACTGAAAACACAATGGTAGAGAACTGATTGAGTTGCAGAAGAGATTTAAAAAAGGACCCAGTCTTTAACGTTGGTAAAATGCTTAAATTTATATAGTTTAAGCCATGAAACGTATATAATGTATCCCAATTGGATATGTTATTAGCACATTTTCAGGCAAAATGGACAGTAAAATCTTTCTAAGTTAACAGAAAATTTCAGAGCAAGAAGAAAAACTCAGAAATAATCCGATTTATTTTGATGCTTTTCTATGTTATAAAATATTTGTTATACTTTTCTTTCTCTTGTAAATTTAGTACCCAGGAAAACAGTGGTTGTGTTAGTTGATATATGGTGTATTTATAGTTTGAAAGAGTTAATATATGTGGCTCTTTAACTTGAAGATAATAAATGGCCTCAGTAAATCTCCCATAACACTATCCTAAAATCACCAGGGCAGCCTTCTGCTTCAGTGGTTTAAATACGCCCTGGTGGTTTAAAACATAATTGCACTTCTCTGGACACCTAATTGACTACAAGGGACTGACTTAGGTACTTTGAACACAATTTCATTACTTTAATTATTGTTCAGAGAGGAGTTCCAAAGTTTCAAAAACACTATACATATGAAGTCTTATTTTCAGGAAAAAAAACTATCCAAAATAATTTTTTTAAATAAAATCTACTACTATACAGTAAATTAAGTAGAAAACTTGGGGTGTAATTTCAGTAATCTATACTAATAAGGTTTATCTGGTAAATATAACCCTTACATTCAAGCAACAAAAGGGAATTGGGCAACTGAAAATAATGATAATAATAGCTAAAATGCATTGAGCATTGAAAGTAGGCCCACACTGAACTCTTGTCGGTACAATTTCATATTTCCATAAGATATGCATTAATATCATCCTCATTTTATTTATTTTTAAGATCTTATTGATTTATTTATTTTAGAGAGAGAGAGAGAGTGCTCAAGAGAACTGGAGGTGAGGCGGAGGCAGAGGCAGAGGAGGAGGGAGAAGGCCAAGCAGACTCTGTGCTGAATGTGGAGCCCAAGGTGGGCTTGATCTCATGACCCTGATCTCATGACTTGAGCCAAAATCAAGAGTCAGATGCTTAACCAATTGAGTTCCTCAGATGCCCCAATGTCATGCTCATTTTAGATATGAGGATAATCAAGTATGAAAAATTAAACTCCATTACCACACAGTTAGAAAGTGGTACAGCTGGGATTCAAAGTAAGGTTGTTTGTTCCAGTGGTATTGATCATCATGCTAATCATAAAATCAAGTCCAAAATATTGATAATTGCAATAGCAACACCATTTTCTGCTTAGCATGTGTGACAAACTCCACTAAACACATTCTACATGTTACCTTACCTAATCCACAGAGCAACCTTCATCTCTCCACAGTTTTACTTTGTTTATAAGAAAGGATTCACTTTGCCTAACACTTTGTGTTAATTTTTGAGAGTGCCTTCACAAAAGACCACACACTGGATGATTTAAACAATAGAAATTTATTTTCTCATAGTTCTGTAGGCTAAAAGTCTGAGATCAAGGTGTTGGCAGCACCAGCTCCTTCTGAGGGACTTGAGGAAGAATCTCTTCCATGCCTCCTCCCTAGCTTTCTGTAGTTTCCTGGCAGTCTTTGATGGTCCTTGGTATGTTCAAAGCATCACACCTGTGTGCAAGTCTGTGCTCATATTTCCTCTTTTGTAAGGACTCTATCATATGGGTTCTGAGTCTACCCTAATGACCTCACTTTAACTTGATCATGTGCAAAAAGCCTATTTCCAAGTTAGTTCACAGTCACAAGCTTTGGGGTTAGAACTTCAACATATAAATTTGGAGGAAACACAATGCAACTCATAACCCATGTCTTACTGTCCTTTCCACTTATCTTTAATTCTCCTGTACAAGAGAAATGTTGCTAATATGATTAGTGAGATCCAAAACTATTTCTTGGGCCATTTCTCAACAAATGGCAGGGTAATTGACTTAAGGATCCAAAAATCAGTATTTGCACGTTCCCTAATCTACTTCCACGTGGTAAACACACCTAGCCCTTAGGACTGGGCCAGCATCCCTTTGTGTGCCTGGTTGGAAAAGTCAATTGTCATTCTTCTCCACAGCAGCATCTTATTGCAGAAGTACAAGCTAAAAGCCATGTTAGAACTAAGCCTCCTCTGCGACAAAAGTTTCCTATTAAAGCTCAAATCCTCTGAGTCTCTCCCATTTGTTAAAAAGATAGAATAGTGTATTTTCTATTTGAGTATTAATGATTCTACTATTAATGGCTTTGCGGCTGGCAAATCCAGAGGTGAAAAAGTGTGAATGGAAAAATTCTAGCAAGAAAATCCCACTGTCGAACATTGACCGGTATGATGTGGGTGTCACTATTAATGCTATTTTATAGATAAGGAAAGAGTAGTTAAGGAACTAAGCAAAGAAAACAAGAACAAAAACAAGAGGAGGAGTAGATAAGACAAAGGAGTTTTTGGATATATAAAAGCTCCCTTCCTCCTTGTCAAAAGGACCAAAATAAAATAAATTATATTAAGTTCCCTAATTTGCCTCAAAATGGGCTTTAATTTTGTACTTTAGAACAGGCTATTTTAAACTTGGCATACGTTCACAATGACACCTAGTAGTTTAGAGTAAAAATATATGCCTAATCTATTCCAGGGAAGTCCTCTCCTTTCACAGTGAAGGAAATAGCAGAGCAGAGCAAACCTTTGGGTCCCATCGTCTGTGAGATTGGAACACCATGCCCTTCTCCACTGCAGTGCCCACTCACTTCTAGTGTTATCCTTGTCTGCTTTGTTTTATATTAGTACTATGGGTTTTAAGCTAAAAATAACTTATTTTAAATTCCATGAATGTAAAACAGTACTTATATTGAGAGCTAATTTAAAGTAAATTACACATTTATATTTTTTCTTGAATCTTCTAGGATTTTGCTCAGCTCTAGGGGACAAAACTCTGACTTCTTTAAAGCACTCCTAATGAGTAGGACTGAATATACTGTTCTTACAGAGCAAGATGTCCAGTGGTGGGCAGTACAGGGCTGGTATAATTGCTTAAGGTGTCTTAGAGTTTTGCACTCACTGATGCTCCCTACATTCTAGTAGTTCCTGACCTTCCCAGAACAATGGAGACTGCATTTTCTTGCCCTTTTGCAGCTAAGTAGGGTCATGAGAAGAGTTCAGATCAATGCATTTAGAGCAGAAGTTTTGTGTCCTTTTTAAAGCTAAGATAGTGAAGAGCCTTTTTGTGACCTTCTTCATCTCTCTTCGCTCTCTGACTTAGAAGCCCTCCACTGTAACTGCAAATACAAAATAGCAAGAGACTAGATCTCTGAAACATGGCTTAAAAGACAGTTGTTCTGCAGAAGACCTGATTCTACAACTGACTGCCTGGGTAGGAAACAAACCTTTGTTTATTATGCCACTGAAATGTCAGGGTTAATTTGTTTCACTCCTGAGCCTAGACACTGACTATTAACATAATAATAGCTTTCATCATCATGTTTGTACATATCTACCACCCTTTAACCATGGCTATCATACTTGGGGCAGAAAGGTAGGTGGAAAGGTGGAGGGAAAATAGACAAAGGAAATCCTATCCCACTATGTTTTTGTTTTTTGTTTTTGTTTTTGTTTTTTGTTTTTGTTTTTTGTTTTTCAAATTCGTCTCCAAAAGGCGAACTTAGTAACTTGCACATAAATGCCACTGGCCAAAATTCTTGGCTATTACACTTGCTTGGGAGTGTTAGAAGGTAAATACTCCACCACCCCTCAAACTGGTAACAAAGAAGAGAAAATTGGCAAAAAGTAGTCAACCAGTAATTGTCTGCCGTAGTCTTAATGGAATTCTTTTAGAAAATAACTGTTGCTAAAACTTCCAAGACCCTTCTAATTTATAAATCCTTCTAAATACTCCTATCTTGATCGCTTTTCAACTTTGAAGCCTCATTGCCACTCTCCTCCCCAAAACAGTCTCCTCTCCTTCCTTCCATAAGACCTCCCTTTCCGTATTCTCCTTCTTTTGAAACTTTCTACTTTGCTCATTAATTTCCCTTCCTGTCCATATCCCAAGGTGGCTCCCTCTTAGTTGTATTATGCCACTCTTGTAATCCTCTAGGTTCCTCTGTGATTCCCCAAAATTATTCTCACTCAAATTCTAAATCTCTTCTACCAACAATTTCTTGTCTTATCCCATGGAAAGTCACTAAATTAAATAAGTAAATACTTTCCCCCTGCCACACTCCTCCTTCCCTGTATTCCTTATTTCATTTGGAATCAGAAAACTTGGACACATCCTCCATTCCTCCATCTCGTTCATCACATCATACTTTCAATCCATTTGTAAAAACCACCGACTTCCAACTAAGTCAGAGTTAAATCGTTCTTCTAATCCTCCATGTGAGTACAACCTGATTGGTTCTTGTTCGATTCATCACTCACAGGGGCCAACTTCCAAATCTTCTGAGCTGATATCCTTGCCTACATCCCCTCCTTCCTCACTCAACAGCTACCATTATAGTTCCAATTACAAGTCTGATTATGTTAACTTACCTGTTTAGAATCATTCCATGTTCCCATTGCCCAGTTAACCTTCAGAATGAAAGTCAAATATATTAGTAAGATATGTCAAGATCTTCATAATCAAATATCATCCCTGGAGTTTTCACTTTTCCCAGAACAAAGAACACACTATCATGTATCCCTATGAGATTTCTTAGAGTTCTTGAGACACAACATACTATTTACTCTTTTGGGAGATTTGCATTTGGTTGCTCATGAGTCTGTTTCATTTTCACACATCTTGTAAGTAGTATATGCATTGACTTCCTTTTCTTCCAGATTATATTTTCAATGTTTGGTTTGTTTTTGTTTTACTTTGTTTTTGTTTGTTTGTTTTATCACAGACTTGGAAACACAGATTAGTATTTTCCTCTGTAATTAAGGGTGGTGGTTTCCTCATAGCCTTGAAAAATAGAGTGTCTTACCCCACAGGAATGGGCTTGGCAGTTTAAGAGATTTAGGTTTCCTCGACTCAGGGCTTTGTCTCTTAAAATGGGACCTACTCCACATGCAGCAAATCATTTGATCCTCCTTCATGTCACCCCATGGGAAATGGAGCAACAGAACTGACACCACCCTAAAGTTCACCTTGTTGTTATGCTATGATTATATAAGTCCTTTGGATCTGACCTAAGTGTCTTGTGTCTTCTGTAGCATTTTTGAAATATGTCAGCTAAGTTGTTAGCTGACAACATGGATACAATTTCTGACCCTTCCTAATTCTTGACAGTGTTATCCCTACGGGTCATTGCCTAATTTTACTTCCTATGACACTCTAATTATAAGCCTTGATTTAAGATTTTGCAAAAAATATACTTCCTCTGTGAAGTTTCCCTTGTATCAATGAGCCAGTCTGTTTTTCCTGTATTGCTTCAGATATGCTTATATCTTTAAAAACCTCATATCTTTAAAAACCTCTCATGAACAATTTATAAATGTTTTCCTTGCCAGATTGTGGTTTTCTTGCTAAATATTGTATCTGTTTTTTACTGAATAGCCTATATCTTGCCTGGTATGTGGTAAACACTAGATGATCCTCTCGTAAAAAATAAATTCATTGCTAGATTATCTTATGCATACTCTTCCAATATGTGAACCAAAGTGCACACACATGCACACACACATGAACACAGAATATCTTGCCTTCTATTAGTCTATCACCACCAATCTCTTTTTCCTACAAGAACTCACACTTTAATCTCACTGTTTCTCTAAAATTGTAATGCATTATTAATTCCATCTCCTTAAGTTGCCTGTAATTATAATTGTCTTTCTAAAAAAGAAAATGCAACAGCTGCACCTACTTTGAAAATGGATCCTTGGAGAATATAATTAAGTTATTTCAATTTGGAAACTGAATATCATCAAAAGCTATGGGATGTATAACCTTAAGGCAGACCTTTCCACCAGGTTTTAATAGTCTGTCATTTGCAGAAACCTGGATAACTAGAAAATTGGAATGTAATTTTTCCCTACTCCAATAAGAGGCTTAATAATGGAATTATGTATCATATAATTGTATATGCTGTAGTTAGAACATTTGGTAGGTCATAGAGCTAAAGAATCTAAGGTTATGTGTTTAATACATGGTGATACTCCTTGTAGCTTTATTTACTTTGTTTTATAGCCATGGAGCGCCTTTATAATTCATGAATAATATTGCTTGTGTTTCTTAAGTCACAGACTTAATCTGAAAAGACCAGGGTAATTTTCTAATTTCTCTAGAAAACTTTATTCCAAGGGCATAAATGATTTTGTACAGATTATTTCTTCATATATGAAAATAGAATTATAACATAATTGGAAATTACTTTAGGAGCTTGAAAATAGCATTTAATGTTATGTTTAAACAGTCAATTATGTTAAAATACTGTTCTCAAACATTTACTGCCTCATATTTCTTATAATTTTGCTTTTGATAATGGCCTACATATTCACGGCTGAAGTGATCAGTGTATGGCTAAGTGACTGGTGTTATAGCAAGAATTGTCTCAAAGCAAAATTCAGACTAAATGAAGTTTTATTTGATGAACATATCAGTTAATGTGAATAACACTTGGAAAATAGTTATGAGATTGTCAATAAAACAGCAGCCTGGAATTCAAAACATTTTTTAATAATCATCCAGAATAATCACTATTGAGTTTATGCATCCCTTATTGCTAATAATCAATTGCCTACCTCTGTATAAGTAAGTCTTTTTCAAAGAAAGGGTCTTATAACCTATAAGCAATCACTTATTTTAGAGGGAGAAAGCATTAATCATTTTAAATGACTATCTACCTTGAGCCAAGTATTCTCCCATTATAATTTATAACTATTAGCCTTAGATTTTCTATCTGTTCAAATAGGCTAAGTATACTACCTCCTGCCTTATCAATATTTTAAACATTTGAAATGATATCATGTAACCATGCTAAGTATTAAATATTTCATGCTTAAGATTACCATGAAATAGCTTCAATACACAATTACAGCTAATAGTACCACACCTAACAGGGGCTTAGTTAATTCCCTTCTCATCAACAGAGAAACAAAGGATTAAATATTTGAAAAAGCTTTACTGAAGATAAGGCAGTTACACAATTATGAAACATAAACCTTCTTTTGATTAAATCTCTAAAGGTGTAAGAACTGATGTAAATGTAAAACTCAGAAAGAGTAAATCTTATGCTTAAGCCTAACCAACAACTTAGTGGTAGGGCTATCACATGTTGTATATAAAAATGCTTTTTATTATTAGAAATATTTAAAGGTTTTTTTTTTTAACATAGCATTTAAAAATAAAAGCTGAGCAAATTTTTTTCTCATGACCTCAGTTACAAAGTTATGTATAGTAGATTTCAAATAAAAGAATAATAATAGAACTACAAACTATGGTTATAATAATGTGGCCAATGTTTTTTGTTTGTTTGTTTTACCTGGGAAGGCCTGGGGAGGCAATTTCCAAATATAATGTCAGCACAAGCACAAAGATGTTAGAATTTAATCATCTAATAACTAACCATTTATTTATCAAGATATGGTTTGAAAAAGCTGTTGTAGTATTTTAAAGTGACAAAGTTATAAAGATGAAGATAGTTGCCAGATATTAAGGAGGGTCTGGGAACAGAGGTGGATAGAGCTATAAAAGAGTAGTAGGATGGACCCTTTTGATGGAACTGTTCTGTGTGTTGACTATAGTAGTGGTTACATAAATTTACACATGTGATAGAATTACATAGAACTAAATACAAAAAAAAGTATACACATACATAATCACATACACATGAATGCATGTAAAACTGGTGAAATGTGAATAAGTTAGATAGATTTTATCAAAACGAATTTCCTTGTTGTGATACTGTACTATATAGTTACACAGGAAGTTCGGGAAATTGAGTGAAAGCCATATGCAATTTCTATATTATTTCTTACACAAATATGAGTATGCAATTATCAAAAAACTAAAAGTAAAACATTTCTTAAAAACTTGAGAAAGTGGACTAAATACAAAAAAAGCTCATAAACAAATTTTTATTTTTTTATTTTTCATAAACAATTTTTTAAAACACTGTTATAGTAAAAGTATCACAAGAGTAAAATATATACAGAAAGCTGCAAGATGTTCTTCCAATTGACAAAGACTAACATTCAAAGCTTAAAATAGGAGGGATGCTCTCAAAATATTATGGGTTTTTGGAGAAGAGGATTATTTTCTGTGAGAGACAATGTGAAAAATGAAACATGAGTTGATCTGTACAGCACATTTAAAGACAATAAGTAGATTGCTTTCATGTCATTCAAATGTTCTTAGAATGGCAATTAAAATCTGAGAAGTAGAAAAGTATCCAGGTTATGTGGACTTTTGCATGCCAACCTAAGGAATTTGAAATTAATCCTGAAGGCAACAGTGAGAAAAGGATTTTAGTGAAGATGAGCAAAATGTGAATTACTCTAACATTTACAACAGGAAGGGAATAATAGAGTTAAGCTAGTTAGAAAATGCCTCCATCAAAATCCTAGAGGAGAACACAGGCAACACCCTTTTTGAACTTGGCCACAGAAACTTCTTGCAAGATACATCCATGAAGGCAAGGGAAACAAAAGCAAAAATGAATTATTGGGACTTCATCAAGATAAGAAGCTTCTGCACAGAAAAAAACAGTCAACAAAACTAAAAGACAACCTACAGAATGGGAGAAGATATTTGCAAATGACGTATCAGATAAAGGGCTAGTATCCAAGATCTATAAAGAACTTCTTAAACTCAACAGCAAAGAAACAAACAATCCAATCATGAAATGGGCAAAAGACATGAACAGAAATCTCACAGAGGAAGACACAGACATGGCCAACAAGCACATGAGAAAATGCTCCATATCACTGGTCATCAGGGAAATACAAATCAAAACCACCATGAGATACCACCTCACACCAGTGAGAATGGGGAAAATTAACAAGGCAGGAAACAACAAATGTTGGAGAGGATGTGGAGAAAGGGGAACCTTCCTGCACTTTTGGTGAGAATGTGAACTGGTGCAGTCACTCTGGAAAACTGTGGAGGTTCCTCAAAGAGTTAAAAATAGATCTGCCCTATGAGCCAGCAATTGCACTGCTGGGGATTTACCCCAAAGATACAGATGCAGTGAAACGCCGGGACACCTGCACCCCGATGTTTATAGCAGCAATGGCCACGATAGCCAAACTGTGGAAGGAGCCTCGGTGTCCATCGAAAGATGAATGGATAAAGAAGCTGTGGTCTATGTATACAATGGAATATTCCTCAGCCATTAGAAACGACAAATACCCACTATCTGCTTCGACGTGGAGGGACCTGGAGGGTATTATGCTGAGTGAAATAAGTCATTTGGAAAAGGACAAACATTATATGGTCTCATTCATTTGGGGAATATAAAAATTAGTGAAAGGGAATAAAGGGAAAGGAGAGAAAATGAGTGAAATATCACTGAGGGTGACAAAACATGAAAGACACCTAACTGTGAAATGAACAAGGGATAGTGGAAGGGGAAGTGGGCGGGGGGGTTGGGGTGACTGGGTGATGGGCAATGAGGGGGGCACTTGGCGGGATGAGCACTGGGTGCTATGCTATATGTTGGCAAATTGAATTCCAATAAAAAACATAAAAAGAAAAAAGATGCCTCCAGTACACAACAAAGACTGGAAAAGAAGAGACTGGCGTGATGTCACCAGGGACAAAAAGAAAAGAAGTGATACAGAAGAAAAGGTGAAGAGTGCATCAACTGTCTGATGACTTAGCTATTAGGAGCAGACCATAACAGAAGTTAGAAATACTTGAGGATGAATTTGAGAGCTATAGTATTTTTGACACAGAAGAGACCAGTGAGGATGCCTATCCTCAGAACAAGATCATGTGCTCGTTTTCTGAGATGCCTAATTGGAGTTTCTAGAGTGAAATGTGTAAGTAAAATCCGGAGCAAAAATAAAGGGAGGAGTGTGAAGCTAGGCAAGACATCTCCTTGCTCATCAAAAATAACATTTTATTCACATGTGTATAGTGTGAGTAGGACAAGACCATTCTGGCCATGTCAGGGCTGAAACAATAAACTGCATTCAATGCAGGAGCAGACACTCTTTACAGTCACATAGGCTGTGCACTGTACAACACTCAGGGTTGCCACTTCACATAGACTATGATGTGACAGGAGTCTCTGGAGTTGTGCATTTTATCACCTGCACAGATCTACTTGGTGGTTCTTGGGATGCCTCCAGGGCTACACAGATCTCTTTAAGACAAATTCGAGATCAAATATTTTCTTATGGTACCATTTCTTATAAACATCCACTGCCTGGTATACAGCTTCTGTTGTGTAGATAAGTCCATTAAGTGAAACATGAAATATGTTCCTTATCCCAAAATATTTTTACATGAAAAAATTATAAGTTAATCATATGAAAATCCAGCCTATCTCTCATTAAAATAGGAATATAAAAGCTAAATTGTTTCATAACTTCTTAAATTTTTACCTTTCTCTCTAGCTATTTTGCTTTTGTAAAAAGTTGATGAGTTTAATTGCTTCATTGTTGGTTAATTTTTGGATGTTTATGCTGCTGCTCTTTTTTAAAGATTTAATTTAGAGAGAGAGTGTGTGCGGGTGTGTATGCACTTGAGCATGGGGCAGGGACGGAGGGAGAGGGAGAGAGAAAATCTCAGGAAGACTCCCTGCTAAGTGTGGGGCTCCATCTCATGACCCTGAGCTCATGACCTGAGCCAAACTCAAGAGTCCGAGCTTAACCAACTGAGTGACCCAGGCACCTCTATGTTGGCTTTTAATAAAGGTGTAAATAATTATTATAAAGTCCACATTTTATTTGATTCTGTTTCTCTTTAGGGAAAACTAGTTTGAAAATATCATGAGTTAGCTAAAAGCACTATATCATTTTCTTATTCTATTCAAACAGTAATGGCTGGGTGGAGTCCTCCTGTGAATCCTATCTGCATGTAAATGTAGAGAGAAGTGCTTATGGAATACCTTCAGAACTGGACCACTACATGTAGGAAACCACGCCAGGGCTCCTGGCCAAAGAACACAAAGAAGGTTAGAGTACCAGCTAATTTGTATCTGTTATTCTCTACAACACCTAACATTACTGAAGTAAAGCCTGTGAGAAAGCAGTATATATTTTAGCTTAACAGAAATTCTGCTTTGGGCAAGCAAACCTGCTGCAGGGGGAGAAAAAGTGTATTTGCATTGTAATTTTTTTTTGTCATTCATCTCTTTCTCAAATATTTATTATCCTTAATTATCCTAAACTATCCTTCAAATTCAAATATCCAAATTAAATAGATGATTAAGACGATAAAAATAATTTCAAATTTCTCAGAATAAATACCATTACTCAATACATACAAGATAAAAAGTATTTTGTCAAATATATTCTTAATAAATTCTAAGATTAGCAAACTTAAACTTCTTGTATTAATATAAAACCTACATTTATATTTCTACCACAGATAATCTTATTCCCCAAATGTGCTTGCTGGTTAGTAATAGTTAGATAATCACCAGGACAATTTTCTGTAATATCAAATATTTATTTTTCTTCCATTCAGCTTAGTTTCATGTTTTTATTCTGAACTAGAGAGAATATTATATATAGACTGCCTAAATTTAAATTTTAATTTTTTTTTTTTTTAATCTACAATAGTCACACAGAGAGAGAGAGAGGCAGAGACATAGGCAGAGGCAGAAGCAGGCTCCATGCACCCGGAGCCCGACGTGGGACTCGATCCGGGGTCTCCAGGATCGCGC
>NW_023331096.1:0-53952 GCF_011100685.1 Canis lupus familiaris | reverse complement strand
AGGGTATTTTTGTTAAATTTCCTGGGTCTCACAGAAGATAACTATGAGACTCCTAACTTGGGGAAACAAAGGATTGCGAAGGGAGGTGGGTGGGAGGATAGTGTAACTGGGGGGATGGGCTTTAAGGAGGGCAGTGATTGATGTAGCACTGGTATTATACTACATGTTGACAAATTGAATTTAAATAAAAATTTTTTAAATTTAAATTTAAACTTAACAAACCTACCCCTGACAAGCAGAGCAGGACTATTCCATTTTGTGCTACCCGCCACCTCCTTATGACCCCCAAAGACTGTTATTGCTTAAGGCGCGCCCCCACCCTAGTCAAGCCGCTGGGCACAACCTAATCGGAAATCAGCTCATAACCATGTAATCCTGCTTTGTGCCCACCAAAACTGCGCGCCAATTCTGACCAAAGTAATAGGCCAGCTCAAATGGATACTATAGGGTAAGATGTAATTCAATCGGACACCTGCGTGTGGACCGACATGACTGTGCACCTTTCTGCGTATCCCATGGGCCACTGGCCCCTATAAAGCTGCCACACCCCTTAGTCTCAGGGTCCAAGTCCTTGCTCCGCTGTGTCGGGTACACTTGGACCCAAGCTCGAGCTTGTAAATAAACCCTCGTGTGTTTGTATCAGTGTCAGTTCCTCGGTGGTTTCTCGGATTCGCAATCTTGGGGACAACACTGCCTCTCTCAATTTTCTCCACTCAGTTTCCCTCCTCTCCCTTATGATCCTCTTCACTCTTTCTTACATTCGACATAAGAGTGAAACCGCATGATAATTCTTTCTCCATGTGGCTTATTTTATTCAGCATAATACCCTCCAGTTCCATGTCCATGAAAATGGTAAGTATTCATCCTTGCAGATGGCTAAATAATAATACATTGTATATATAGACCACATCTTCTTTATCCATTCATCTGTTGAAGGACATCAAGGCTCCTTCCACAGTTTGGCTATTAACATTGCCGGTGTGAACATTGGGGTGCAAGTGTCCCGTCATTTCAGTACATCTGTGTCTTTGGGGTAAATACCCAGTAGTGCAATCGATGGGTTGTAGTATAGCTCCATTTCCAGCTTTTTGAGGAACCTCCACACAGTTTTCCAGAGTGGCTGCATCTGTTCACATTCCTACCAACAATGCAAGAGTGTTCCACTTTCTCCACATCCTCTCCAACATTTGTCGTTTCCCGTCTTGTTAATTTCCCCCATTTTCACTGGTGTGAGGTGGTATCTCATTGTGGTTTTGATTTCTATCTCCCTGATGAAAAGTCACGTGGAGCATTTTTTCATGTGCTTGCTCACTCTGTGTAGGTATTCTTTGGAGAAAAGCGGGTACCTTTAAGTTGGAGAAGAGATGGCATCTCAAGGGGTGTTATTTCCTGTCATGGCCACATACCAGAAGGCTCTTGAGTATGTGTGTGTGCGTTTGCCTGTGTCTGTGAGGAGAGGTCGTTGGATAGAATTTGAAAGCAGATCCTCTCCATATTTATAGGTCTATATCTATTTCTCTCTCTTTCTGCACACACCTATTTCTAACCATTTTGTCTCTATCTCTATAGGGAGATCAATATATGGACGTATAGAGATTAGATATAGAAATGTTTATTTTGCATATTTAAATATAAATATATAGTTCTGTTTATAGATAATAATCATTATATTATGAGTAATACATTTAATAATAAATATATTAAGTGGAAACATAGATTTATGTTTATTTGTTTGTTTATATAAACATCTATTTATGTTCCTGGGATTGATCTATCAGTAGATCTATCACTCTATCATCTACCTAGCTAGCTAGCTATATATCCCAGGAAGAGAAAAACCCAGATCGAACAGATGGGAATATCACCCTCCGGAATGTGTCATACAAGAAGATAGGCAAAAATCTTCTGTACTTTCCTGATGTGCTGATGCAATTAACTCAGAGATGTACCTGTGATGTACTGTGGGCCAGGAGCCAGTGGTCAAGAGAGAATCCTTGAGACATTTTTCATGCAAAAAGGTGCTTTTATTAAAGTATGGGGACAGGACCCCTGGGTCTGAAAAGCTTCACCAGGATTATGAGGAGCCTTGGTTATAAACTTTTAAGTTGCTGTGTGGGGTGGGGACTCTAGAGATAAAAGAAGTTTCCAAAAGGATTTTCACACATGAAAGATTTACAGGATCCTGGAGGTCTGGCTATCAGCAAACAAATGTTGCTTTTGGCCTCTAGCAAAGCATTAACATTCAGGCAGCTGTGAATTCTTGGAAGAATGTCCCACTCTGTCGGTTTCAAGTATTTGTTTATGGACTGCAAGTTTGTTAGGAAATGTAATTGTAGGGATGCCTGGGTGGCTCAGTGGTTGATCCTGGGGTCCTAGGATGGGGTCCCACATTGGGCTTCCCACAGGGAGCCTGCTTCTCCCTTTGTCTCTGTCTCTGCCTCTCTCTCTTTCTCTCTCTCTCTCTGTGTGTCTCTCATGAGTAAATAAAATCTTTTTTTAAAAAAGCAGATGTAATTTTAAACTATATTTCTTTGGCTTTAGTTCCCCCTATCACCTGGGTCTTCTATCCCTCCCTGCATCTCTTGGTTCGTTGGCCTTTGGTGGTGAAGAATCCAAAGGATATGAGGCAGGAGGAGAGTGAGATGGGATTAAGCCAATGAAGTAATTTCCCAGGGAGCTTGGGTAAGAGAAGTGCAGCAGGCGGAATGAAGTGAGAAAGTCAGGTTCTTGTCTTATGGAGTCGAAGAATGAATCTGGTGGACAAAGAGTGAGTAAAGCGACGGGAGTTTATTAAGCAAGGATACTGAGAAAGCTCTCAGGAGTGGGAGGGGCCCAGGCTGGGTTGCCCACATGGGCCTCCACTGACAGTTTTTCATTTAGAACTGATCAGGGAGCTTGTGGCCTTCTCATTCTTGGGATGTCTTGGTTTGAGTAAGGACTAGTGATAACATCTTTAATGGTTTACTTCTTTTTAGAGTCTGGTTATCTTTTGTTGGGCACAGAGGACTGTCATAAAAAAGACCCTCTCTACCCATACCTAGGGCAGGGTGGTCTCGTTTGTTTCTTTATTTCTGGTTTCCTTACATCTCAGCATCCTTAGGATCTTTGTGAGCCTGAATCTGTAGCCCCCTACCTATTTCTCCCTACCTAGACTCTCCTGTCCCTCAGTCAAGAACAGGAGAGATGTGGCTCTGAGAAAAGGTGCACTAAGAAACATTGTCACAGTTTCAATATTCCCTCCCTACGATTTGTGAGACCCAACTACTTCCAAACTCCTTTTTCCTCCTTTTTGTTTTGGATGGCAATGCTGCTCTGTGACTGACCTACACAACCAATGGCTCAGTAACAGTTCAACTCTGTGGAGAGAACCCAAGAGTCTGCTGGGGAAGCATGAAGGAGAACTGTGGACTTGCTTGTTTTGCCCTCAGAAATCAGCATTAAGGCTCCTGATATGAAGTTCAAAAGACTGCAGGTAGTACTCTGGGACATAGATCGAAACCCAGTGGGGACGGAGCCTGTCTCTGTACCTGCCATATAGAAGGCCAAATAGACTTCTTTTTGGAATGGATGGATGTTGAATAAATAGGAGAATCTGTGTATGCTGGGTCTGTTTCAGGTCACTGATTCATACTTAGGGAAAGACATTAATCCAGCGACTGGTTCTCTGAACAAGTCCTGGGAAAATGTATCCTAAGTTATTCGAAAAGGAGTAGTAAGATAGATAAGGAGTTCAGAATTGAGAAAAATATTAAAATCATCTGAGGAAAGTAGAGGTGTTTGTCACGCAAGTGGGTTTCTTGCAATTTACTCACTTATAGCTTGTATATTCTGAACAGAAAAAAAGAAAGGGAAGGAACCGCATGTGCTTGAGGTCATCAATTTCATCTATAAAAAGGAAATAATATCGCCTGTCCCATGACACTGTTGTGAGGACTAGAAGTGATGGTTGTTGATGTAGAGACTTGCTAGGTCCAGTCACCATAAAATGTAAAAACAACACACTTTATTAATATAGCTACCAATATAGCTGCAATATACTTTTTCATTTTATTTATTTATTTATTTATTTATTTATTTATTTATTTATTTATTTATTATTTGAGAGAGAGAGAGGGAGAGAGAGGCAGAGACACAGATAGAGGGAGAAGCAGGTTCCATGCAGGGAGCCTGACATGGGACTCCATCCTGCATCTCCAGCATCCCACACTGGGATGAAGGTGGCGCTAAATCGCTGAGCCACCGGGGCTGCCCTACAATATACTTGTTAAAAATATATTTTATTTATTTATTCATGAGAGAGAGAGAGAGAGAGAGAGAGGCAGAGACACAGGTAGAGGGAGAGGCAGGCTCCATGCAGGGAGCCCGAAGTGGGACTCCATCCTGGGTCTCCAGGATCACGCCCTGGGCAGAAGGCAGTGCTAAACGGCTGAGCCACCCAGGCTGCCCGTTTTCAATTCTTCTTAAAACACACAATTCGACTTCTTTCTAGCAAAGTTTTATGTGAGTTGGTGTACCTATCAATTAAAAGCTGTAGGGTATGGATCCCAGACTGCCCCTAAGGTGCATGTTCAGAGCCCTTACAATTCCTCCAAGTGCAGCCTGGAAACCACCGAGCTGGTCTGAGGCCACATCCACAGCTGTGGGAACCAAGTGCCAGAGGCAGTCACGATTTACTGGATCAGAAACCCAGTTGTCTCCTGAAGCATCTGAGTCAGGGAATTGGTTTTTCTCAGGGCAGGGTGAATAAAACCTTACACAATCAGGATTTCTCTCATCCCGAGAAAAATGCTTAGCGTTTTTTTGTTTGTTTCTTTTTTCTCATGTTGTTTGGCTATTTCTCTTGTCACATTGCCCTACTTCCTTTGGTAATTAGTTTTGGAAAGAAATCACTCACATAATGAAAATGATCTAGAAACTCAGGTTAAAAAAATTTTCTAGCCAGTGTGGATATGTATGATTCACAGTTGCTTTAAGCCTACAGAAATTTGTTTGCACAAATCAATAACAACTTTTAATAAACACACTTTACTGTTCACTGCTAAAAATATTCCTGTGAGAAGGGCAAGACAGCTGAAGAGTAGGGTCCCCAAGTCACCTGTCCCCACCAAATTACCTAACTTTCAAATCATCCTGAAAACCTATGAATTCGGCCTGAGATTTAAAGAGAGAATAGCTGGAACGCTACAGTGAGAAGAGTTTGCATTTCTATCAAGGCGGTTCCCACCTGGGCCTCACTTGGACCTGGTGACTGTGGTTCCCACCTGGGCCTCACACAGACCTGGTGACTCTAGTCCCCAACTGGGCCTCACCTGAGCCTAGTGACTCTGGTCCCCATCTGGGCCTCATGTGGACCTGGCTACTGTAGTCCCCACCTTGGCTTCACCGGGACCTGGTGACTGTGGTCTCCACCTTCAACTCACCTGGACCTGGTGACTCTGGTCCCCACCTGGGCCTCATCTGGACATGGTAGCTGTGGACTTCTTCTGGACCTGGTGACTGTGGTCCCCACTCAGGCCTCACTGTACCTGGTGACTGGGCTCCTCAGCTACCAATGACTAACATCCAGGATGGACCCTTAGTTGCTACTGACACCAGTACCATCCCCAAGGTCTCAGTTGTTCCTGGTGACTATGGTCCTTGTCTGGGCTGACCTGACTCAGAGAGGTTTAGTGTTAGGGTTAGGGGTTAGGGTTAGGGATTTGATTCGATTCTTTTCGATTTGATTCGATTATTTTTGATTCGATTCGATTATTTTTGATTCAAATCGATTCAATTCTTTTCGTTTGGATTATTTTCTATTCGATTTGATTATTTTTTATTCAATTCGATTGGATTATTTTCGATTCGATTTGATGTGAATCGATTATTTTTGATTCAATTCAATTCGATGCGATTATTCTTGATTCAATTCGATTATTTTCAATTCGATTTGATTTGATTCGATTCGATTAATCTCGTTTCGATGCGATTATTTTTTATTCGATTCATTTCTTTTCAATTCGATTCGATTATTTTCGATTCGATTCGGTTCGATTATTTTCGAATCAATTCGGTTCGATTCGATTATTTTCGATTCAATCGGTTCGATTAGATTCGATTATTTTAGATTCAATTCAGTTCGATTTGGTTCTATTATTTTCGATTTTATTCATTTCGATTCGATTAATTTCGATTTGATTCGATTGGATTCGTTTAGATTATTTTCGATTAGATTAGATTCTTTTCAATTTGATCCGATTATTTTCATTTCAATTCAATTCAATTCAATTATTTCCGATTGGATTCGATGCGAATCGATTATTTTTGATTTGATTCGATTCGATTCGATTAGATTCTTTTGATTCGATTCAATTCTTTTCAATTCGATTCGAATCCTTTCAATTCGATTTGATTATTTTCAATTCGAATTGATTCTTTTCGATTCCAATCTTTTCAATTCGATTCAATATTTTTGATTCGAATCGACTCGATTCTTTTTGATTCGATTATTTTAGATTCGATTCGATTATTTTTATTCGATTTGATTTGATTTGGTTATTTTCGATTCTATTCGTTTCCATTATTTTCGATTCGATTTGATGTGAATCGATTATTTTAGAATCGATTCGTTTTAATTTGATTCGATTTGATTCGATTCAATTCGATTTGATTATTTTCGATTTGATTCGATTATTTTCAATTTGATTTGATTCGATTCGATTATTTTTTATTCGATTTGATTCAATTCGATTATTTTCGATTTGATTCAATTCTTTTCGATGCGTTTCGATTCTTTTCGACGCGTTTCGATTATTTTTCATTCCAATCGATTCCATTCTTTTCGATTCGATTATTTTAGATTCGTTTCGATTATTTTTTATTCGATTTGATTATTTGGATTCAATTCAATTTGATTATTTCGATTCGATACGATTTGATACGAATGGATATTTTCGATTCGATTCAATTCAATTCAATTATTTTTGATTCGATTCGGTTCGATTATTTTTGATTTGATTCGATTTGATTCGATATTTTCGATTCGATTCGATACTTTTCGATTCGATTCAATTGTTTTCGATTCCATTCTATTTGATTGCTTTCGATTCGATTGATTCGTGTGGATTATATTTGATATGATTCGATTCAATTTGATTTTTTTTATTTGATTCGATTCAATTCGATTATTTTCAATTCAATTCAATTCGATTATTTTCAATTGAATTCTATTCGATTATATTCGTTTCAATTCGATTGGATTCGATTTGATTATAATGAATTCTTTTCAATTCGATTTGATTACTTTTAATTTGATTCGATTATTTTTGATTCGGTTCTATTTTTTCGATTCGATTATTTTCGATTCGATTCATTTTCATTCAATTATTTTCTATTCGATTCGATAATTTTGGATTTGATTTGATTCAATTATTTTCAATTTGATTCGATTAGATTATTTTTGATTTGATTCAATTCAATTCGATTATTTTCGATTGTATTCGATTCTATTACTTTTGATTCAATTCGATTCAATTATTTTCGATTCGATTCGAGATACTTCGATTTGATTCGATTATTTTCGATTCAATTCGGTTCGATTCGATTTAATTATTTTCGATTCAATTTGATTCGATTCGGTTCCATTATTTTCGATTCGGTTCGAGTCGATTCGATTATTTTCGATTCGTTTCGATTATTTTCGATTCTATTCTATTCTATTCGAATCCATTATTTTCGATTCAATTCTATTTGATTCTTTTCGATTCGATTCGATTCCATTTGATTCGATTATTTTCGATTCAATTTGATTTGATTAGATTATTTTCAATTCGATTCGATTTGATTATTTTTTATTTGATTTGATTCGATTTGATTGGATATTTTCGATTCGATTTGATTCATTTCATTTGTTTTCGATTCAATTCGATTTGATTCGATTATTTTCGATTCGATTCGATTCGAATATTTTCGATTCGATTCGATTATTTTCGATTCGATTTGAATGGATTCGATTCGATTATTTTCGATTCGATTATTTTCGATTCGATTCTTTTCGATTCAATTCGCTTATTATTGATTCGATTCGATTATTTTCAATTCAATTCGATTCTATTATTTTCGATTCGATTCGATGCGAATCGATTATTTTTGATTTGATTCGATTATTTTCAATTCGATTCGATTCGATTCAATTATTTTTGATTCGATTCGATTCGATTCATTTTCGATTCGATTCGATTCGAATCAATTCTATCATTTTAGATTCAATTCGATTCGATTATTGTCGATTTGATTAGTGTCAATTAGATTATTTTTGATTCGATTCGATGATTTTCGATTCGATCAAGTCTTTTCGATTTGATTCGATTAATTTCTATTCTATTCGATTCGATTCCATTCTTTTCTTTTCAATTCAATTCGATTCTTTTCAATTATATTCGATTCCATTCGATTCGATTGTTTTTGATTCAATTCGATTCTATTCGATTCGATTCTATTCGATTTGATTATTTTCAATTTGATTCGATTCGATTATTTTTGATTCAATTTGATTTGATTATTTTCGATTCACTTTGATTCGATTCGATTATTTTCTTTTTTTTTTTTTTTATGATAGGCACACAGTGAGAGAGAGAGAGAGGCAGAGACACAGGCAGAGGGAGAAGCAGGCTCCATGCACCGGGAGCCCGACGTGGGATTCGATCCTGGGTCTCCAGGATCGCGCCCTGGGCCAAAGGCAGGCGCCAAACCGCTGCGCCACCCAGGGATCCCTCGATTCGATTATTTTCGATTCGAATCCTTTTGATTCTTTTTGATTCGATTATTTTCGATTCGGTTCTTTTATTTTCTATTCGATTTGATTATTTTCGTTTCAATTCAATTCGATTATTTTCGATTACATTCGATGCAAATCGACTAATTTCGAGTCGATTCTTTTCAATTCGATTTGATTCTTTTCGATTAGATTCGATTATTTTCTTTTTTTTTTAATTTTTATTTATTGATGAATCAGAGAGAGAGAGAGAGAGGCAGAGACACAGGCAGAGGGAGAAGCAGGCTCCATGCACCGGGAGCCTGACGTGGGATTCGATCCCGGGTCTCCAGGATCACACCCTGGGCCAAAGGCAGGCGCTAAACCGCTGCGCCACCCAGGGATCCCAGATTCGATTATTTTCTATTCGATTCTATTATTTTCAATTCAGTTCAATTCGATTCGATTCGATTATTTTCGATTCGATTTAATTCTTTTTGATTCGATTATTTTCGATTCGAATCAGTTCGGTTCTTTTCGATTCCATTATTTTGGATTCGATTCGATTATTTTCCATTTGATTCAATAATTTTGGATTCGATTTGATTCGATTATTTTCGATTCGATTCGATTTGATTCGATTATTTTCGATTAATTTCTATTCCATTACTTGCGATTTGATTCATTTATTTTCGATTGTATTCGATACGATTTGATTCGATTATTTTCGATTCGATTCGAATGGATTCGATTCGATTTGATTCTTTTCATTTTGATTCGATTCTTTTCGTATCGATTCTATTGTTTGATTCGATTATTTTCGATTCGATTAGATTAGATTATTTTGTATTCGATTCGATTTGATTTGTTTATTTTCGCTTCAATGCGATTCAATTATTATCGATTCAATTCGGTAAGATTCGATTCGATTATTTTCGTTACAATTTGATTCGATTATTTTCGATTTGGTTCGATTATCTTAATTCAATTTGATTCGATTCGATTGTTTTCGATTCCATTCGATCGGATTCGATTCGATTATTTAAGATTCGATTTGAATATTTTCAATTTAATTCAAATATTTTCTATTCGATTCGATGCAAATCGATTATTTTCGATTCGTTTCGATTTAATTATTTTCGATTCGATTCTATTCGATTATTATTGATTCGATTCATTTATTTTTGATTCAATTCGATTCGATTTATTTTCGATTCAATCGATTATTTTCGACTCGATTCGTTTATTATCGATTTGATTCGAATGGATTCGATTCTTTTCAATTCGATTCTTTTCTTATCGATTATATTCTGTTCGATTCGATTATTTTCGATTCTATTCGAATATATTCGATTTGATTAGATTATTTTCTATTCTATTCGATTCTATGATTTTTTATTTTTTTATTATTTTTTTATTTTTATTTTTTTTAAAATTTTTATTTATTTATGATAGTCACAGAGAGAGAGGCAGAGACATAGGCAGAGGGAGAAGTAGGCTCCATGCACCGGGAGCCCGACGTGGGATTTGATCCCGGGTCTCCAGGATCGTGCCCTGGGACAAAGGCAGGCGCTAAACCACTGCGCCACCCAGGGATCCCCGATTCTATGATTTTTTATTCGATTCGATGCGAGTCGATTATTTTGGATTTGATTCGATTCTATTGATTATTTTCAATTCGATTTGATTCGATTCAATTCGATTCAATTATTTTCGATTAGATTCGATTCGATTATTATTTATTTGATTCTATTCGATTCGATTTTTTTGATTCGATTTGATTCGATTTTATTATTTTCGAATTGATTCGAGTCGATTCAATTATTTTCGATTCGATTTGAGTCGATTCGATTATTATCGATTCGATTTGGTTTTTGATTCGATTTGATTCGAATCTTTTTGATTCGATTCGCTTATTTTTTTTATTTATTTATGATAGTCAGAGAGAGAGAGGCAGAGACATAGGCAGAGGGAGAAGCAGGCTCCATGCACCAGGAGCCCGACGTGGGATTCGATCCCGGGTCTCCAGGATCGCACCCTAGGCCAAAGGCAGGCGCCAAACCTCTGCACCACCCAGGGATCCCCGATTTGCTTATTTTTGATTCAAATCGATTGATTCTTTTTGATTCGATTCTTTTCGATTCTATTCGATTATTTTTGATTCGATTATTTTCTATTCAATTCGATTCTTTTCGATTCGATCGAATCTTTTCGATTAGATTCGAATACTTTCGATTCAATTTGATTATTTTCGATTCAAATAGATTTTCTTTCCGATTCGATTCTTTTGGATTCAATTCAATATTTTCGATTCGAATCGACTCAATTTGTTTTGATTCGATTATTTTAGAATAGATTCGTTTATTTTAGATTCGATTAGATTTTTTCGATTCGATTCAATTTTTGTCGATTCCATTCTATTTGATTGTTTTCGATTTGATTGATTCGATTGGATTATTTTCAATTCGATTCGATTAGATTTGATTTGATTCTTTTCGATTTGATTTGATTCGATTCGATTATTTTCGATTCGATTTTTTTCAATTCGATTCGATTATTTTAAAATTCGATTCATTTCGATTTGACTCGATTCAGTTATTTTCGATTCGATTCGATTATTATTTATTCGATTCTATTTGATTTGATTATTTTTTATTCGATTCGATTCAATTTTATTATTTTCTATTCGATTAGAGTCGATTCGATTATTTTCGATTCGATTCGATTTGATTCGATTATTTTCGGTTCGATTCGATGTTTTCGATTCGATTCGATTCGAATCTTTTCGATTCGCTTCACTTATTTTCGATTCAAATCGATCGATTCTTTTCAATTCGATTTGATTATTTTCAATTCGATTATTTTCGATTCTATTCTATTCGATTTGATTCGATTCCATTATTTTCTATTCAATTCGATTCGGTTGTTTTCAATTCGATTCGATTGTTTTCGATTCGATTCGATTATTTTCGATTCAATTTGTTTCGATTATTTTCAATTCGATTCGATGTGAATCGATTATTTTCAAATCAATTCATTTCAATTTGATTCGATTCGATTCAATTCAATTTGATTACTTTCGATTCGATTCGATTCGATTTGATTCAATTAATTTCGATTCAATTTGATTATTTTCGATTCGATTCAATTCGATTGGATTAGATTCGATTATTTTCGATTCGATTCGATTATTTTCAATTCGATTCGATTCTTTTCGATACGATTCAATTCTTTTCAATTTGATATGATTATTTTCGATTCGATTATTTTTTATTGTATTCTATTCTTTTCGATTCGATTCCATTATTTTCCATTCGATTCGATTCTTTTTGATTCGATTTGATTCGATTATTTTTTATTCAATTCTATTCGATTAGATTCGATTATTGATTCAATTCGATTCACTTATTTCCTATTCGATTTGATTTGATTCAATTCGATTATTTTTTATTCGATTTGATTCGTTTCAATTATTTTTTATTCAATTCGATTCAATTTGATTATTTTCGATTCGATTCGATTCAATTATTTACTTTCGATTTGTTTATTTTCAATTCGATTCGATTCAATTCGATTATTTTCTAATCAATTCGATTCTTTTTGATTCTATTCGATCATATTCATTTCAATTCGATTATTTTCGATTTGAATCGATTCGATTATTTTCTATTCGATTCGATTATTTTCAATTCAATTCAATTAGATTATTTTCAATTGGATTCGATGCGAATCGAGTATTTTCGATTCCATGCGATTCGATTCGATTATTTTCGATTCGATTCGATTAATTTTGATTCGATTCGATTCGATTCTTTTCGATTGGATTCGATTATTTTCAAATTGACTCCATTCTTTTCGATTCGATTCGAGTTTTTTCGATTCGATTATTTTCGATTGTATTCTATTCCATTATTTTCTATTCAATCGATTCGATTATTTTCGATTCGTTTCCATTCCATTACATTCGATTATTTTCGATTCGATTAGATTCGATTGTTTTCGATTCAATTCGATTTGATTATTTTTTATTCGATTTGATTTGATTCGATTATTTTTTATTTGATTTGATTAGTTTCAATTACTTTTGATTCGATTCGATTCATTTCGATTCGATTATTTTCAATTCGATTCGATTCGATTCGATTCGTTTATTTTCGATTCGATTAGTTTATTTCCAATTCGATTTGATTTGATTCAATTCGATTATTTTCGATTTGATTTGATTCGTTTCAATTATTTTCGATTCGATTCTATTCGATTCAATTATTTCCTTTTGATTCGTTTATATTCAATTCGATTTGTTTCTATTCGATTTGATTATTTTCGATTCAATTCGAATGGATTCGATTCGATTCTTTTCGATTCAATTAGATTCTTTACGATTCGGTTCGATTTTTTTCGATTCGATTTGATGTTTTTCAATTTGATTCGATTATTTTTGATTCTATTATTTTCAATTGGATTCTATGCTAACCAATTATTTTCGATTCGAGTCGAGTCGATTCACTTATTTTCGATTCGATTTGATGTTTTTGATTCGATTTGAATCTTTTTGATTCGATTCGCTTATTTTCGATTCAAATCGATCAATTCTTTTCGATTCGATTCGATTCTTTTCGATTCGATTCAAATCCTTTCGATTCGATTCGATTATTTTCGATTCGAATAGATTCTTTTCTTTTCGATTTGATTCTTTTGGATCGATTCAATATTTTCGACTCAAATCAACTCAATTCTTTTCGATTCCATTATTTTAGAATAGATTCGATTATTTGAGATTCGATTCAATTATTTTTGATTCGATTCGATTTTTTTCGATTCCATTGTATTTGATTGTTTTCGATTTGATTGATTCGATTGGATTATTTTCAATTCGATTCGATTAGATTTGATTTTTTTCAATATGATTTGATTCGATTCGATTGTTTTCGATTCGATTTGATTATTTTCAATTCGATTCTGTTCGATTATTTTCGTTTCAATTCAATTCGATTCGATTTGATTTGATTATAATGAATTCTTTTTTATTCAATTCAATTACTTTTGATTCGATCGATTCAATTATTTTTGATTCGATTCTATTTTTTCGATTCGATTATTATCGATTCGATTAGATTTGATTCGATTATCGATTCAATTCGATTCGATTATTTTCAATTCGATTCGATTATTTTTTATTCGATTAGATTCTTTTCGATTCGATTCGATTCTTTTCTATTCAATTCAATATGATTCTTTTTGTTTAGATTCGATTCGATTCTTTTCAATTCAATTCAATTCAATTCTTTTTTCTTCGATTCGATTCTATTCGATTTTTTTAGGTTCGATTCTTTTCGATTTGATTCGATTCGATTTGATTCTTTTTGATTCGATTTGATTCTTTTGTTTCGATTTGATTCTTTTTGATTCGATTCTTTTCGAATCGATTCAATTTGATTCTTTTCATTTCGATTCGATTCATTTCTATTTGATTCTTTTCGAATCGATTCGATTCTTTTCGATATGATTCTTTTCTATTTGATTCGATTCGATTATTTTCGAATTGAGTCGATTCTTTTCTATTCAATTCGATTCTTTTCAATTCGATTTGATATGATTGGATTCTTTTCGATTCGATACGATTCGATTCTTTTCGTTTCGATTCAAATCGATTGGATTCTTTTTGATTCGATTCGATTAGAATTTATTCGACTGGTTCGATCGATTCTTTTCGTTTCTGTTCGATTCATTTCTATTCGATACTTTTTGATTCGATTCGATTCTTTTCATTCAATTCTATTCGATTAATTCGATTCTTTTCATTTCAAATCGATTCGTTTCGATTCAATTCTTTTCGATTCGATTCGATTCAATTCTTAAAGTTTCAATTCGATTCTTTTCAATTCGATTAGATTCTTTTCATTTCGATTCGATTCTTTTCGATTCGATTCTTTTCGATTCGATCTGATTGGATTTGTTTCGATTCTTTTCGATTCGATTCTTTTGATTCAATTCGATTCGATTCGATTCGATTCTTTTCGATTCCATTACATTTGATTCGATTCTTTTCAATTCTATTAGATTCGTTTCGATTCGATTCCGTTCAATTCGATTCTTTTCAATTCGATTTGATTCGATTGCTTTCGATTCGATTTGATTCAATTCTTTCAATTCGATTTGACTTGATTCTTTTCGTTTCGATTTGATACAATGTTTTCAGTTCGATTCGAATCGATTCTCTTCGATTCGTTTTGATTCTTTTCGATTCTATTCGATTCTATTCGATTTTTTCAATTTGATTCAATTCGATTGGATTGGATTGGATTCTTTTGTATTCTATTTGATTTGATTTTTTTCGATTTGATTCAATTCAATTCTTTTCGATTCGATTCGATTCTTTTCGATTTGATTCGATTCGGTTCGATTCTTTTGTTTCGATTCGATTCTTTTCGATTCAATTTTTTTCGATTCGATTCGATTCTTTTCATTTAGATTCGATTCTTTTCGATTCAATTCGATTCTTTTCGATTCTTTTCGATTCAATTCGATTCTTTTCAATTCAATTTGATTCAATTGTTTTCGTTTCGATTCAATTCTTTTCGATTCGATTCCTTTCGATTCGATTCTTTTCTATTCAATTCGATTCGTTTCTTTTCGATTCGATTCGATTCTGTTGGATTCGATTCTTTTCGATTCGATTCGATTCTTTTCGATTCAATTCGATTCTTTTTGATTCGATTCGATTCGATTCTTTTCGATTCGATTCGATTGGATTCTTTTCAATTCGATTCGACTCGATTCAATTGTTTTCAATTCGATCGATTCTTTTCTATTCTATTCAATTCGATTCTTTTTGATTCGATTCGATACGATTAGATTTTTTCGATTAGATTCGATACGATTCAATTCTTTTCGATTCGATGCAATTCGATTATTTTCGATTCGATTCGATTCTTTTTGTTTCGGTTCTATTCTATCAATTCAATTCTTTTCGATTCACTTCTATTCTTTTCATTCATTTTGATTAGATTCGATTCTTTTCGTTTCCAGGGCTCCCTGCCCAGGACGGCAGCTGGTGAAAGGTCAGGGTCTGTGTCCCTGACGCTGGCTCCTCCTCCCCGGTTTTCCCGCAGGAAATGAAGGAGGAAGCCCTGGTCTCCTCCAGGGACATCAAGCAGATAGACCAGGACGTCAACAGGAGGTTCGGCAGCCACACCATATTTTGGGACTTCTACGGGGTTGGGTGAGGCTGCTGAGTCAGGGGGTTTTGGGGCCCCGGGGGCTTCTGGGTAGGGAACACGGGGCTTCTGAGGCCAGGGGGAGCAACAGCAGCCAACAACAAACCGCTGCATGGTAGGGTGCTGGGGATGACTCCCTTGCCCCCACCCCCGGGGGCCTCGGGGAAGTGTAGGCCACTAGGATGAGGCCTCCAGGGGTTTCCATGTTATCTGAACCCCAAAAGGGGTGAGGGATGGCCCCCTGAGAAGCAGGGGGCTGGGGTGGGGGCAGTAAGGGGACCCAGGGGCCAGGTGGCATGGCCGTGGCTGGAGCAGGACACACATCGATCCGATGAGTGTCAGACGGGTCAGGGTGACACCCACCCTCGGTGCTTTATATATTTCTAAATTCCATGCATTTTATATGAGACAATTTGCAATTTGTAAACATACATAGTATGATGACCCCGAGATAATGCCCCCGGTCCAGCCAGGACCCTGCACTGACCACACGGGGCCCCAGGGGCAGGTGTCACAGAAAACCCCAGACTGGGGTCGCCTTTATCTGTAGACGTCTCCGTGGGCATCTTAGAGAGAGGGGATGCCCGGTGTCCACAGGCTCCCCATGCCATCCCCCTCATTCCCCACCCACACACCATCCCCCTACATCACCATCCCCTATGGCATCACCCCTACACCATCCCCCTCACACCCACACAGCCCCACACAATCACCACCCACACTATACCCCAACACCATCCCCCCTACACCATACCCCACACACCACCACCATCATATCCCTGCCCCCACACCATCCACCACCACACCATCAGCCCCCAGCAAGGATCCAGTGCAGCTGCACCCTGTGGAACATGCTCAGCCTCCCCGGGGTTCTCTGGATACCCTGCTCCCATCAGAAGCCCGGGTGTCCCATAGAGTACCCAGGGGTTGTAGGGAGAAGGGGAGGCAGGGAGCCCCCGACAGGGTGGATGCATGTGGGTGGAGCAGAGGACACACTGTGCCCTGCCTCCTCCCACTGTCCCTCCTGGAGTGCGGCACACCATGCACAGAACACCAGCCCCTAACCCAGAGGAACCAGGGCTGGCCTGGCCCCAGGCTCTGTGGGGGCTCGTGAGATTTGAGCCCCCCGCAGGCCCAACACAAAGACTAATGGGATCCAGCCCCCCATGGCCCTGGCCAGGCTTGGATTCTGACCCGGGGTTGAGCGAGCCCTCTCACAGCTGGCTGTGGCCTTCTGGGCCCTGGGCGTGCCCCACAGATCCAGGTCGCTGACTTAGGGCAGCCCTGGGGATCCCAGGACATCGCAGGGTGGGGAGAGCAGGGGTAGGCCGGTGGGCCACAGCCGCACCCACAGCAGGAGGCAGGCTCCTCCAGGTGCTGGGGCCCCAGGGGGCCCAAGGCCGGGGTCCAGCTGCCCTGCAGGGACCCAGCACAGGACCCCATGAGCTGCAGGTCCAGGTCAGCTCTGCTGTCCTCAGAACCGTCTCTCAGGCTGAAACCTCAGGACACACGCCCCAACCCGGAGTCCACACATGCTCCCAGGTGGGGAACTCCAGCACCTGCCCCCCACCCCATGTGATTCTTGCCCTCCCCTAAAGGACAGAAAGGTCTCCCTCCCCAGGGGAAGGCGCATACCCTTGGCTCTGAGCCCGTTTGCTGTAGAAAGTCAATAAAGTGTTGTGCGAAAATGCACAGCCAGCCTGTTTCTGTGTCTCCCAGAACTCTGTGCACACAGCGTGGAGAGACCTCCAGAGAGGAGGAGGGGGCAACACCCAGGACACAACCAGCCCTGGCAGGGGCGCCGCCAGGCACAGACAGATGACGTCCCCACGTGCCTTCCAGGGGCGGCCAGACGCCAGGGTCAGGACCCCACAGACTTTACTAAGACTCAACCTGTGCCCCGTGTGCCAGGAGGGACTGGGACAGAGTGACAGCCAGGGAGCCTCAGGTCACCAGGGTCTGTGCAAAGCGACCTGGGAGTTCTGTGCTCCCTCTGTCCAAGGGGCCGGGGCTGGCTGGGTTCCGCGGCATTTCCTCCCCTCCCCGCATCCCCGTGCCTGTGTGCCTGGGGCACAGATGGCCTGCGGGGCAGTCAGCGTGACCCTGGAAGGGATGTCAGGACAGCAGGCCCTTGTGTTGTGCCCAAGATCGCGAATCTGAGAAGCCACCGAGGAGCCGACACTGATGCAATCACACGAGGGCTTATTTACAAGCTTGGGCTTGGGTCCAAGTGCACCCGACACAGCGGAGCAGGGACTTGGACCCCGAGACTAAGAGGCATAGCAGCTTTATAGGGGCCAGTGGCCCATGGGATACGCAGAAAGTTGCACAGTCATATCGGTCCACATGCAGGTGGCCCATTGAATTAAACCTTACCGTATAGTATCCGCTTGTGCTGGCCTATTTGGTCAGAATCGGCGTGCAATTTTGGGGGGCACAAAGCTGGGTTACATTGTTATGAGCCGATTTCTGATTAGGGTGTGCCCGTGGCTAGACTAGGGTGGGGCAGCGCCTTAAGCAATAACCAGGTCATTTGGGGTTCATAGGGGAGATAGCGGCTAGCACAAAATGCAATCAGTCCTGCTCTGCTTGTCCAGGGGTAGGGAATTTTTGTTAAATTTCCTGGGTCCCACACTTGCAGCTCACACCCCTGGGCCACCCTCACCAGGTGGACTCAGCGTTCACACCTTGTGGTGCTGGATCTCTCACCAGCGTGTGGAGGGCACCCTCCTCACCCTAGTGAGTAGGGGCTGGGTGAGCATGGGTCTTGGCCTGAAGGCCAGGAGGCACAGGGGACCGAGGAACCCCAGCCCTGTCCCCACCCCGACTCCCACACACATTCAGCCCCAGAGCTCCCCGCCATGGGCAGCTGGCTCCTCAGGGGCTCCCCCCAGGGCGGCCCCAAGGTCTGGTTCCCTGCTGGAGAGGCATCGGGTAGAAGAGAAGCAGCCGACGCTCAGCGGGACCCACTGCCGGACATGGGAATGTGGCCGAGCCGGACCTTCCAGCTCAGCTGACGCTCCAGCAGAAAGTCACTGCATGAGTGAGCCCCAGGTCGGCCAGGAGAGCCCAGCTAGCTTCCCAGCTCCAGCACCAGAAATGATGTTGTGCCAACCATTTTGGCGTTTGTGTGACCCAGCCAGAGGATCACATAGCTGCACGTGATAGCTGCATGTGATAGACACACACACACCCCAAAACCAACAAAAGTCGGAATCCCCCCAATGTTGTCAAACAGCAGCTGGATGGTTACATACACGACACTGTGGTCCCCAATAGGATACATGGATGACGCTATAAGCCACGACTGCAGAGGTGCTGGAGGCACGGAGATGTGCCTGCTAGGTTCCAAGAAGGAGTGCAGAGGGGCAGGAAGCATCCTATGGAGGGGGGGCCCCTCCTAGGAAAGGACACCAGGTCCCTGTGAAGGCGATGGATGGTGAAATCTGTCCTCCTCTCTTTCAGCATCTGGTTTTCCTCCTAAATGCCATTTTCCTCAATCATAATAGCAATAATTTATTTTACGTTTTTAAATTTCTTTTTATTGGAGTACAATTTGTAGGAATTCTTTCTTCAGCAAGGGTGTCATTCAGGATAGAAGGAGAGATAAAGAGTTTCCCAGACCGGCAAAATATAAAGGAGTTCATCACCACTAAACCAGTCCAGTAAGGAATTTTAAGAGGGACTCTTCTAGTGGGGGAAAAAAAGACACCAAAAGCAACAAAGACTAGAAAGGACCAGAGAACATCACCAGAAACACCAACTCTACTGGTAACACAAAGGCACTTAGTTCATATCTTTCAATAATCACTCTGAATACTGATAGACTAAATGCTCCAGTCAAAAGATATAGGGTATCAGAGTGGCTTTAAAAACATGATCCGGGATGCCTGGGTGGCTCAGGGGTTGAGTCTCTGCCTTTGACTCAGGGTGTGATCCTGGAGTCTGGGATCAAGTCCCATATTGGGCTCCTGGTGTGGAGCCTGCTTCTCTCTCTGCCTATTTCTCTCTCTCTCTCTCTCTCTCACTCTCTCATAAATAAAATCGTTATTAAAAAGACAAGTTCCATCTGTATGCTGCCTACAAGATGCTTACCTTAGACCTATAGACACCAGCAGATTGAAAGTCAGGGGATGGAAAATCATCTATCATGCTAATGGATACCAATAGAAAGCTGGATGACCCATACTTATATCAGACAAACTAGATTTGAAACCAAACCCTGGGGACACCTGGTGGCTCAGTGGTTGAGCATCTGCCTTTGGCTCAGGGTGTGATATTGGGATCCCAGGATCGAGTCCCACATCGGCCTCCCTTTGGGGAGACTGCCTCTCCCTCTGCCTATGTTTCTGCCTCTGCTTCTCTGTGTATCTCTCATGAATAAATAAATAAAATATTTAAATTTCAAGAAAGAAAGAACAAATACTGTAAGAAGAGATGAAGAAGGGCATTATTTCATAATTAAAAAGACTCTCTATCAAGATCAAACAACTAAATATTTATGCTGCCAACATGGGAGTACCTAAATATAGAAACCAATTAACAACAAATGTACAGGAACTCACTGATAATAATACAATGACAGGGGATTTTAACACCCACTTATGGCAATGGACCGATCATCTTTGCAGAAAACCAACAGGGGAACAATAGCCTTGACACACTGGACCACAGGGACTCAACAGATATAGTCAGAACATTTCATCGTAAAGCAGAATACACATTCCTTTCAAGTGCACATGGGACATTCTCCAGAACAGATCATATCATGGGCCACAAATCAGCTCTCAACAGGTACAACAGGTACAAGAAGGTTGATATCACACCCTATACATTTTTGCACCACGACGTTATGAAACTTGAAGTCAACAGTAAGAAAAAAATTTGGACAGACCAAAAATATGTGGAGATTATGAACATCATATAGAGAATGAATGGAGTAATCAGGAAATTAAAGAGGAAATTTAAAACAAATGTAAATGAAAACATGTTTCTCCAAACCTCTAGGATGTAGCAAAGGCAGTCCTAAGAGGGAAGTACATAGCAATACAGGCCTACCTCAAGAAACAAGAAGTCTCCAATACACAACCTAACCCTACACCTAAAGGAGATGGAAAAGGAATAGCAAACAAAGCCTAAAGACTACAGAAGAAGGGAAAAAATAAAGATGAGAGCAGAAATAAACAATACAGAAACCACAAAACATTAGAATGGAATAATGAAACTAAGAGCTGGTTCTTCAAAATAATTAATAAAATGGATCATTCCCTTGGCAGCCTTATCAACGAGAAAAGAGAAAAGACCTAAATAAATAAAATCACAAATGAGAGAAGAGAGATCACAATCAACACCAGAAAAATAAGGCAATTAGAAGGGAATACTATGAAAGATTATATGCTAACAAACTGGGAGACCTGAAAGAAATGAACAAATCCCTAAAAATGTGCAAACGAGCAAAACTGAAATAGGATGAAATAGAAAATGCGACCAGACCCATAAGTAGCAAAGGAATTGAATCAGCAAGGCACCTGGGTGCCTCAGTGGTTGAGCATCTGCTTTGGCTCAGGTCATGATCTCAGGGTCCTGGGGAATCAAGTCCTACATCAGGCTCCTTGCAGGGAGCCTCATTTTCCCTCTGCCTATACCTCTGCCTCTCTGTGTCTCTCATGAATACATAAATAAAATCTTTAAAAAAGAAAAAAGATAAAAAGATGAGAAAGGACCCAAATAAAAACACAAATGAGAAAAGAGAAATAATAACCAACACTAGAGAAATACAAACGTTTATAAGAGAACATTATGAAAAATTATATGCCAGCAACCTAGAACCTGGAAGAAATAGATCAATTCCTAGAAATACATAACAAAGGAAAAATGAAAAAGGAAGAAATAAGAAACTTGAACAGACAGATAAACAGCAAATAAATTGAATCAGCAATCAATAATCTCCCAACAGGAGATGCTTAGATCAACAGAACAGAATGGAAAGCCGAAACAAGATATAAACCTGTAACTTTATGATCCATTAATCGACAACAAGGCAGGAAGGAATATCCAATGGCATAAAGCAGTCTCTTCAAAAAACCCTAACCCTGACCCCAGGATAAGAACAAATGGTGTTGGGAAAACCAGGCAGCCACATGCAGAAGAATGAAACTAGACCACTCTCTTATACCATATATATAAAAAATAAATTCAAAATGGGTGAAAGACCTAAATGTGAGAACCATAAAAAGAAGAAAGTATAGGCAACAACGTCTTTGACACTGGCCATTGGATCTTCTTTCTAGATATGCCTCTGAGGCGAGGGAAACAAAAGCAAAAATACTATTGGGACTTCATCAAATTGAAAAGCTTCCGCAAAGTGAAGGAAACAACCAAAGCTCAAAGGCAACATACAAAATGAGAGGAGATATTTGTAAACAACACATCCAATAAAGAGTTAGTATGCAAAATACATAAAGCAAATATAAATATCAGCGTCCTAAACTCAAATTATCCAACTGCAGATGGGCAGAAGGCATGAATGGAAATTGTCTCTGACAAGACATCCAGATGGCCACCAGACACACAGAAAGACACTCAGCATCACCCGTCATCAGGGAAATGCAAACCAAAACGACAATGAGATGTCACCTGACAGCCATCAGAATGGCTAAAATTAACAACACAAGAAATAACAGGTGTTGGTGAGGCTATGGAGAAGGGGGAGCCCCGTTACACTCCTGGTGGGCATTGGAACAGGTGCAGCCACTGTGGAAAACAGAGTGGAGGGTCCTCAAGAAGTTAAAAGTAGAGCTACCCTACGATTCCAAAATTGCACAGGTAGGTATTTACCCCGAGGATACAAAATTAGTTTAGTAGATTCGAAGAGGGACACGCAGCCCAGTGTTTGTAGCAGCATTATCAACAACAGCCAAACTGTGGATACAGCCCAGATGTCCATCTACAGATGAATGGGCAGAGACGATGTGGTAAATACACACACTGCGACATCACTCGGTCATCACAAGGGATGAAATGAAGACATTTACAATGACGTGGGAGAAGTGGAAAGGACTTATGCTAAATGAACTCAGTCAGTCAGAGAAAGACAGATACAAATACCATACAATTGCATTCACAGGGGAATTTTAAGAACCAAACAAACTGGCAAAGGGGTGGAGAGGGGGGATGAGAGAAGCAAACCAAGAAACACACTCTTAACCACAGAGAATAAACTAATAAATACCAGAGGATGGTGGGGGGAGGGGGAATCAGGGGATGGGGATAGTGGAGGGCACCTGTGACCAGTACCAGGCGTTGTATCCAAGGGTTGAATCACTGTGTGGTAAACTTGAAACTATATCATACTGAGTTTACAAACAGGAATTCAAGTAAAATTTTAAAATAATAATTGTTAGTATTGATGAACCATGTGCGCACAAGACATAAAACCAGAAAGGCAACTGAAAATCCAAATAAAGAGTATTTAGAGCCACAAATCCCCTCCCTAGCTCAGCTCAGGAAAAGCCTGCCATGTCAATTCTGACCCCAGCAGAAGCCTGGATTTTGATTCTCTGGGGAGGCCACTGACTTGGTGGAGTCAGGCTATGTTTGAACCCAAAACCTAAATAGAGTGCATAAAACTAAACTGCCGAAGATACTAGAGTCCCAGTGCAGGCACATGCCAAGACCCAAACTCTAACCATACACAGACATAACCCTAACCCTAAACTTAAGCATAATGTTAACCTAACCCTTAAACAAGACTTATCACTAATCGAAAACCAAACACAAACCCCAAGACCGAAACACATTCACTGAACCTTCCTGCCAAACCTCACCCTAACTCCTAAACCTATTCTAAACCCTTAACCCTGACTCCTACCTTAAATCTAACCCTAAACCTAACCTCTAACCCTAACCTTAACTTAATGTACTCAAATCCTATTCCTAACCTTAACCTGTACCCTAACCCTAACCCTCTAATACTAATCCTATCTCATACCCCAAATTGTACCCGAACCTGTACCCTAAAACTAACCCCTAACTCACTACCTAACCCTATCTCTAACCCTTTTCCAAAGCCGTACCGACCGTGACCCTGACCTGAACCTAACCCTAACCCCTAACCAAACACTAACCTTAACTCTAGCCCTAACCCCTATCCTAACCTTAACCCTCGCCCTAACCCTCAACCTAGCCCTAAATTTAACCCTAACCCTTAACCCTAACCCCTAACCCTAACTCACACCCTAACCCCTAACCCTAACTGCAAACCTAAGCTCAACCCTAACTCTAACGATAACCCTAACCCAAACTCCTAACCTCCTGCCCTAACCTCTAAAGCCTAAACCCTAACCCTAACTCTAAATCCTGTCCCTAACGCTAACCCCTTTCCCTAATCCCTAACCCCCATCCTAACTCCTAACCACTGACCCTTACCCTTATCCCTCACCCTAACCTCTAATCCGTAACCATAAGCATAATTACTAACCCCTAACATCTCACCTAAACCTAACCACCAACTGCCTCCCCTCCCCTGACCCTACGATTCATTCTACCCTTTCACTTACCCTGTGGTTCTGAGGAGTCCCTTCTGATGTGGACGTGGCCCCCAACGGCACCTCCAGAGTCCTCCAGGGGGTCCTGAGGAAGCCGGGCTCTCTGAGTGCGGACATGGCCCCACGTGTTCCTGAGTCATAGTCAGTGGGTCCTGAGGACGCTGGGTCTCCTGTCACTGTGGACTATGCCTCACATCCTCTGGAAGCCTCACAGCAGGTCCTCAGGAGGCCGAGGGCTCCTGTCAGCCTGGACATGGCCCCACGTCCCCCCGAAAACTCACCGCGGGTCCTGAGGAGGCTGTGGGCACCTGTCAGCATAGACGCAGCCCCATATGTCCTGAACCAAAGTGCAGGTCCTGAGGAGGACGGGGGTCCTGTTAGTGTTGACGTGGCCCCACATTTTCCTCAAGCCTCACCATAAGACCTGAGGAGGCTCGGGGCTCCTTTCAGCATGGACCTGGCCCCAAATCTTCCCGAACCTTTACAGCGGGTCCTGAGGAAGCCAGAGACTCCTGTCAGTGTGAATGCGGCACCCACATCTTTCTAAGGCCTCACCACAGACCCTGACAAGCCTGGGGTCTTCTGTCCGCATGGACGCATCCCCATATTTCCCGAAGTCTACACCGGGGGTCCTGAGGAGGTCAGCGTCCTGTTGTGTGGACGTTGCCCCACGTCCTCCCGAAGCGTCATCACGGGTTCTGAGGAGGCCGGGGCTCCTGTCACCGTGGATGTGGCCGCCAGCCTCCAGAAGCCTCAACTTATGTCCTGAGGGGCCCGGGAGCTCCTGTCAGCATGGATGCGGGCCCACATCTTTCTGAAGCCTCACTGCGGGTCCTTAGGAGACCGGGGCTCCTGTCAGCATGAACGCGGCCCAATATCCACCTGAAGCCTCACCGGGGGTCCTGAGGAGGCTGTGGCTCATCAGCCTGGATGTGTCCCCATGTCCTCCTCAGGCCTCCCCAGCACAGGCAGGCTCTTGTTAGTGCAGGTGGACAAGGCCTACAGTGCCAGCGAGGCTCCTGGGCCGGGCCTGGGCACAGGCGCCCCCTGCAGGACGCTCAAGCACTCAGGAAGCCGTGCAGGAGGCAGCGACCCCGCGCACGGGGCCGCACCTGCCTCCTTCCAGGCTCCAGCTGATGCCTGTGAGCTTGGGAAACATCTCACTGAAATGGAGCCCAACACCCGGCTTCCCCAGAAATACTTAAGGAAAATGAATGAAGCCCACAGGACGCGAAATGAAATGTGGACCAGACTTTTACCACGTCCTGCAAAACTCACTCAACCCTCTTCCACTGTGGGCGGGACCGCGGGCTGGTGCAGCTGCCCTGGAAACAGCGTGGAGGCTCCTCAGGAAGTTACAAATAGAGCCGCCCTGCGACCAGCAGGTGTACGGCCTGGAGCTCACTCCGAAGATACAGATGCAGTGAGTCTCGGGACACCTGCACCCCAATGTCCACAGCAGCCAGGTCCACAGTAGCCACACTGTGGGAGGAGCCTCGGTGCCCTCGGGCAGATGATGGATAAAGAGGATGGGAGATAGATGATGGTCATAGATGATAGATAGATAGATAGATAGATAGATAGATAGATAGATGTTAGGAATGGTTCTCAGCTATCAAAGAGAAGGAAAGGGGCAGCTCCAGGAGCAGCTCAGAGGGGCTCGGGTGGCGGCTCCGCGGAGGTGGCTGCGCAGCCGGGAGTGTGAATCCAACAGCACAGGCCCGGGAGCACAGGGCGCCGGGACCAGCCCAGGATCTGGCCTCCCTCCGGGACAGGCAGAGGCCGGGAGGGCCCAGGACAGCAAGGACACTCCTGCCCCGAGCTGAGCAGATCAGTGGCCCCGCACTGGAGCCACCAGGCCCTGCAGAAGGAGGGCTCTGTAGTTACTGTGGGAGCTGAATCCAGAGCTGCCACTGCCACTGGGGTTGTTCCTCCTGGGGTTCACGGGTTAAACAACCCCCACTGAGCCCTGCACCAGACAGAGGGCAGAGCAGCTACCCCAAGTGCTAACACATGAAAATCAGCACAACATGCCCCTCCCCCAGAAGACGAACTAGACCGACAAGTTCCAGGAGAAGTCAAGGGACTTAAAGTATTCAGAATCAGAAGATACTCCCCCGTGGTTTTTTTCTTTTTCTTTTTCTTTTCTTTTCTTTTCTTTTTTCTCTTTTTTTTCTTTTCTTTTTGATTTCTGTTTGCTTCCCCCACCCTTTTTTCCCATTCTTTCCTTTTCTTTCTCTTCTTATCTTTTTTTCTTTTTTTCTTCCTTTTTTCTTTTTCTCTTTTCTTTCCTTCTTTCTCTCTCTTTTTCTCCTTTTCCCAATACAACTTGTTTTTGGCCACTCTGCACTGAGCAAAATGACTAGAAGGAAAACCTCACCTCAAAAGAAGGAATCAGTCCTCTCTCCTACAGAGTTACAAAATCTGGATTACAATTCAATTTCAGAAAGCCAGTTCAGAAGCACTATTATACAGCTACTGGTGGCTGTAGGAAAAAGCATAAAGGACTCAAGAGACTTCATGACTGCAGAATTTAGATCCAATCAGGCAGAAATTAAAAATCAATTGAATGAGATGCAATCCAAACTAGAAATCCTAAAGACGAGGGTTAAAGAGGTGGAAGAACAAGTGAGTGACATAGAAGACAAGTCGATGGCAAAGAGGGAAACTGGGGAAAAAAGAGACAGACAATTAAAAGACCATGAGGATAAATTAAGGGAATTAACGACAGCATGAGGAAGAAAAACCTACGATTAATTGGGGTTCCCAAGGGTGCCAAAAGGGCCAGAGGGCCAGAATATGTATTTGAACAAATCCTAGCTGAAAACTTTCCTAATCTGGGAAGGGAAACAGGCATTCAGATCCAGGAAATAGAGAGATTCCCCCCCTAAGATCAATAAAAACCGTTCAACACCTCAACATCTAATAATTAAGCTTGCAAATTCCAAAGATAAAGAGAAGATCCTTAAAGCAGCAAGAGACAAGAAATCCCTGACCTTTATGGGCAGGAGCATTAGGGTAACAGCAGACCTCTCCACAGAGACCTGGCAGGCCAGAAAGGGCTGGCAGGATATATTCAGGGTCCTAAATAAGAAGAACATGCAACCAAGAATACTTTATCCAGCAAGGCTCTCATTCAAAATGGAAGGAGAGATAAAGAGCTTCCAAGACAGGCAGGAACTGAAGGAATATATGACCTGCAAACCAGCTCTGCAAGAAATTTTAAGGGGGACCCTTAAAATTCCCCTTTAAGAAGAAGTTCAGTGGAACAATCCACAAAACAAGGACTGAATAGATATCATGATGACACTAAACTCATATCTGTGGATAGTCACTCCGAATGTCAACGGGCTTAATGACCCCATCAAAAGGCGCAGAGTTTCAGACTGGATAAAAAAAGCAGGACCCATCTATTTCCTGTCTACAAGAGACTCATTTTAGACAGAAGGACACCTACAATCCGAAAATAAAATGTTGGAGAACCATTTACCATTCAAATGGTCCTCAAACGAAGCAGGATTAGCCATCCTTATATCAGATAAACTAAAATTTACCCCGAAGACTGTAGTGAGAGATGTAGAGGGACACTATATCATACTTAAAGGATCTATCCAACAAGAGGACTTAACAATCCTCAATATATATGCCCCGAATGTGGGAGCTGCCAAATATTTAAGTCAATTAATAACCAAAGTGAAGAAATAATTAGATAATAATACATTTATACTTGGTGACTTCAATCTACCTCCTTCTATACTAGATTGATCTTCTAAGCACAACATCTCCAAAGAAATGAGAGCTTTAAATGATACACTGGACCACATGGATTTCACAGATATCTGCAGAATTTTACATCCAAACTCAAATGAACACATTCTTCTCAAGTGCACATGGAACTTTCTCCAGAATAGACCACATACTGGGTCACAAATCGGGTCTGAACCGATACCAAAGATTGGGATCATCCCCTGCATATTCTCAGACCATAATGCCTTGAAACTAGAACTAAATCACAACAAGAAGTTTGGAAGGACCTCAAACACATGGAGGGGAAGGACCATCTTGCTAAAAGACGAAAGGGTCAACCAGGAAATTAAGGAAGAATTAAAAGATTTATGGAAACTAATGAGAATGAACATACAACCGTTCAAAATCTTTGGGATGCAGCAAAAGCAGTCCTATGGGGGAAATACATCGCAATACAAGCATCCATTCAAAAACTGGAAAGAACTCAAATACAAAAGCTAACCTTACACATAAAGGAGCTAGAGAATAAACAACAGATAGATACTACAGCCAACAGAAGAAGAGAGTTCATTAAAATTCGAGCAGAATTCAAGGAAATAGAGAACAGAAAACTGTGGAACAGATCAACAGAACCAGGACTTGGCTCTTTGAATGAATTAATAAGATACATAAACCATTAGCCAGCCTTATTAAAAAGAAGAGAGAGAAGACTCAAATTAATAAAATCATGAATGAGAAAGGAGAGATCACTACCAACACCAAGGAAATACAAACGATTTTAAAACATATTATGAACAGCTATAAGCCAATAAATTAGGCAATCTAGAAGAAATGGACGCATTCCTGGAAAGCCAGAAACTACCAAAACTGGAACAGGAACAAAAAGAAAACCTGAACAGGCCAATAACCAGGGAGGAAATTGAAGCAGTCATCCAAAACCACCCAAGACACAAAAGTCCAGGGCCAGATGGCTTCCCAGAGGAATTCTATCAAACGTTTAAAGAAGAAACCATACTTATCCTACTAAAGATGTTTGGAAAGATAGAAAGAGATGGAGTACTTTCCAAATTCGTTCTATGAGACCAGCATCACCTTAATTCCAAAACCAGACAAAGACCCCACCAAAAAGGAGAATTACAGACCAATATCCCTGATGAACATGTATTCAAAAATTCTCAACAAGATACTAGCCAATAGGATCCAACAGTACATTAAGAAAATTATTCACCATGACCAAGTAGGATTTATCCCCGGAACACAAGGCTGGTTCAACACTTGTAAAACAATCAATGTGATTCATCATATCAGCAAGAGAAAAACCAAGAACCATATGATCCTCTCATTAGATGCAGAGAAAGCATTTGACAAAATAGAGCATCCATTGCTGATCAAAACACTTCAGAGCATAGGGATACAGGGAACATTCCTCCACATCTTAAAAGCCCACAGCAAATATCATTCTCAATGGGGAAGCACTGGGAGCTTTTCCCCTAAGATCAGGAACAAGACAGGGATGTCCACTCTCACCACTGCTATTCAACATAGTACTGGAAGTCCTAGCCTCAGCAATCAGACAACAAAAAGAAATAAAGGCATTCAAAGGCAAAGAAGAAGTCAAACTCTCCCTCTTCGCCGAAGACATGATACTCTACCTAGAAAACCCAAAAGCCTCCACCCCAAGATTGCTAGAACTCATACAGCATTTTGGTAGCGTTGCAGGATACAAAATCAATGCCCAGAAATCAATGGCATTTCTATACACTAACAATGAGACTGAAGAAAGAGAAATTAAGGAGTCAATCCCATTTACAATTGCACCCAAAAGCATAAGATACCTAGGAATACACCTAACCAAGGAGGTAAAGGATCTATACCCTAAAAACTATAGAACGCTTCTGAAAGAAATTGAGGAAGACACAAAGAGATGGAAAAATATTCCATGCTTATGGACTGGCAGAATTAATATTGTGAAAATGTCAATGTTACCCAGGGCAATGTACACGTTTAATGCAATCCTTATCAAAATACCATGGACTTTCTTCAGAGAGTTGGAACAAATTATTTTAAGATTTGTGTGGAATCAGAAAAGACCCCGAATAGCCAGGAGAATTTTAAAAAGAAAACCATATCTGGGGGCATCACAATGCCAGATTTCAGGTTGTACTACGAAGCTGTGGTCATCAAGACAGTGTGGTACTGGTACAAAAACAGACACATAGATCAATGGATCAGAATAGAGAACCCAGAAGTGGACCCTGAACTTTATGGTCAACTGATATTCGATAAAGGAGGAAAGACTATCCATTGGAAGAAAGACAGTCTCTTCAATAGATGGTGCTGGGAAAATTGGACATCCACATGCAGAAGAATGAAACTAGACCACTCTCTTTCACCATACACAGAGATAACTCAAAATGGATGAAAGATCTAAATGTGAGACAAGAGTCCATCAAAATCCTAGAGGAGAACACAGGCAACACCCTTTTTGAAACTCGGCCACAGTAACTTCTTGCAAGATTCATCCACAAATGCAAAAGAAAGAAAAGCAAAAATGAACTATTGTGACTTCATCAAGATAAGAAGATTTTGCACAGCAAAGGAGACAGTCAACAAAACTAAAAGAACAACCTACAGAATGGGAGAAGATATTTGCAAATGACATAATCAGACAAAGGGCTCATATCCAAGATCTATAAAGATCTTCTTAAACTCAACACCAAAGAAACAAACAATCCAATCACGAAGTGGGCAAAAGACATGAAGAGAAATCTCACAGAGGAAGACATTGACATGGCCAACATGCACATGAAAAAATGCTCTGCATCACTTGCCATCAGGAAATACAAATCAAACCACAATGAGATACCACCTCACACCAGTGAGCATGGGGAAGATTAACAAGGCAGGAAACCACAAATGTTGGAGAGGATGCGGAGAAAGGGGAACCCTCTTGCACTGTTGGTGGGAATGTGTACTGGTGCAGTCACTCTGGAAAACTGTGTGGAGGTTCCTCAAAGAGTTAAAAATAGACCTTCCCTACAACCCAGCAATAGCACTGTTGTAGATTTACCCCAAAGATTCAGATGCAATGAAACACCAGGACACCTGCACCCCGATGTTTATAGCAGGAATGTCCACAATAGCCAAACTGTGGAAGGAGCCTCGGTGTCCATCGAAAGATGAATGGATAAAAAAGATGTGGTATATATATACAATGGAATATTACTCAGCCATTAGAAACGCCAAATACCCACCATTTGCTTCAACGTGGATGGAACTGGAAAGTATTATGCAGTTGAAGTAAGTCAATCGGAGAAGGACATTGCATGTTCTCATTCACTTGGGGAATATAAATAAGAGTGAAAGGGGATATAAGGGAAGGGAGAAGAAATGTGTGGGAAATATCAGCAGGGAGACAGAACATAAAGACTCCTAAACTCTGGGAAACGAACTAGGGGTGATGGAAGGGGAGGAGGGGCGGGGGGTGGGGGTGAATGGATGACAGGCACTGAAGGGGGCACTTGACGGGATGAGCACTGGGTGTTATTCTGTATGTTGGCAAATTGAACATCGATAAAAAATAAATTTATTATTAAAGAAAGAAAGAAGAAAAGAAAAGAAGAAAAAGAAAAAGAAAGAAAGAAGAAAGAAAGAAGAAGAAACAAAGAAGAAAGAAAAGAAGAAAGAAAGAAAAAGAAAGAAAGGAAAAGAAGAAAGAAGAAAGAAGAAAAGAAGAAGAAAGAACGAAAGAAAGAAGAAAAAGAAAGAAAGAAAAGAAGAAAGAAAGAAAGAAAGAAGGAAGGAAGAGTGGCACCTGGGTGGCTCAGTCAGTTACGCTTCTGCCTTAGGCTCAGATCATGATCAGGTCCCAAGGCAGGCTCCCTGTTCAGCATGGACCTGCTTCTCCCTCTCCCTCTGACCCTCTCGCTCATGCTTTTTCTCTCTGCTCCCTCTCAAATAAATAAATAACATCTTTGAAAAGAAAGAAACAAATCCAGAAGGAAGAGAAATCTCCCATGTGGAAGAATTTCAGCAATTTGTGCAGACATTCCACCCTCAAGTTGATGAGCATAGCTTCCACTCTTATGTGTGCAATACACATAGTAACTTCCTTCTACAAATATATTATGAAAAACTTAAAATAATAATAATAATAATAATAATATAATAAATAAAAGAATCACTGTACTATGGAGATGGCTGACAAACACTACCCCAGCAAGATGAAGAGATCGATACCAGACTGATAAATCATGTTGATAGTATCTATCCTTTATATGATATAATAAAAATGGCAGTATATCTCTGTATATAATCCACAAAAACAATTCAATCATGGAGATAAACAACAGACATGCCCCAACTGAGAGAAAATGTACAAAATACTCTACTTCTCAAAGTGTTCCAGTTCAACGACAACAGGAAAGGCTGAAAGACTGTCACAATCCAGAGGAGCTAAGAAAACATGAGGACAAATGGAATGTGATATGAGGATGCTAACTTAGCAAAAACTAAGGAAATCTGAATAAAGTATGGTCTTTGGTGAATGTGAATATTTAATATTGATTCATTAGCTAATATTTGTACCATACTATATATAGATATCAATATTGTAGAAATTGAGTGCAAGTGCATGAGAATTCTCTGTACTATCTCCTCAATTTCCCTATAAATCTTTGTTTTTTTTTCTAAGAAATAAGATTTATTTTTGAAAATTGACTTAAATGAATCAGGCTCCAAGTATGAAGACATTTTAAGAATCGTTTAATTAACTTTTGCCTTATTCTTAAAGAGTTCTTGCGATGGGAACAAAGTAAGAATTTTATATCAGAAGGAAAGAAAAACACTTATGAACACGTATAATGCCTCCTCATCCTGAAAAGCAGGAAAGATAATAAATAGCAATAATCAGATAAAAATATTTCTATTATAATGGACACCATACTGCAAGTGCATTTAAAATTAGGAATGCATAGCATTATTTCCTTGACATTTGTCTTCCAAAGAGTTCACAGTGCTTCAGTGTCAGTTGAAACGGGAAAAATCTCAGGGACGAATCCTTCACATAATAATAGGACCATTGGTACTAATGTCTCTCAGTTCTTCCAAATCCATCAAGGTGCATTTCCTGATGAGTGACTGAGCTGTGAAGAAAGAGACGAGAAACCCTCATCCTTCTGAATACTTGTGTCAGAGTATTTTTAACCATAGTACTACGGATAGTAAATTATCCTTATTAACAAGAGAAACGTCTCAGATTGGAATCTGAGCAATCAGATGGGCAGAAGAAAAAACGCTTTGAGTAGCTCTTCCTCTTTAAAGACAAAGGAGAGCTTTTCTATGTACAAAGTCAGTTGTCAAAATAGCCTTAAGGGAATAAGAGTCTGCAGCATCGAATCCACTGTAAGCCGGGACGCCCAGCGCTCCAGGGCTTCCTGATCCCAAATCCCTGGGCCTGTCCCCAACACAGGCTGCCACCAGAGGTCATTTGCAATTGCTCTCTTAGGAGATCCGGGGGAAAGGGGGAAGAAGCTAGATAGGACAGGACGAGACCCAGGAGGCCGAGAATATTAAGGCCATTTCCACTTTTGTTCAGCATTAGCACATGTCCAGCCATCCCAGGCCCCTATGAAGAAGAGCTGAAATTTACATTACCTCAGTTACAGGAAAAAAACAAAAGTTTACAGCTTAATGTCCTAGAAAGCCCCACAATAGGATAAAACTGAGCCAAAGCCAAGGGTGGAAGCGCCTATTAGAATGAGAAGAGAGCTCAATGCCCTTGAAGACCCATATCAAAATGTACTTCATTATGACATCAGGTCCTAAAGGAGGCCGAGCTCTGGCTACCGGTGTTCGGAAATGGTCATTGCCTAGGTGTATGCTGATCCTCGGAACTCGTGCCTACACGGCTCTTCTCTCCCTGCAGAACGAGGGGAACCTACAGGTCTTACAATGAAAGACGCCCACTTCCACTCGGGCGGGACCTTGTCCCTTGTGGAGGACGTCATCTGGGCCAAGTTCGTGCAAGCGGGGCGATCAAGAATAGGTGACAGGTGAGACATAAGCAAGCACTTACCTTTGGTGTCATGTTTATTTGTTCATTCCATTATTATTTGTTAAATATTTTAGTTTTAGGTCCTCTCTATACCCAACATGGAGTTCAAACTCACAACTGGAGATCAAGATCCCCCCAACCAGGCCAGACAGGCACCCCAGTGCCATGTTTCATAACTCTTTGCTTCCTTGTCTATCTCTGCATCGAACTGGAACATTGAGTCCTTGACGGGGAGCTTTAGTTTCCTCGGAATCCTAGAACGTTCTCACTGTATCCCAATCCTAGATTGGACATTTACCATGAATAGCACTTTAAATAAATAGTCAGTAAAATAACTACTACAGTAAAGGAAATTATCAACTTTTCACGTGTGTAGGCCCTGCTCCCTGGGCTCCCAGGGAAGCCATGGTTTCTTTCACATTGATCAGGTCCAAATGACTCCACCACAACTCAAAGCGTGGGCTCAGTTTCTGCCCTGACACATGCAACACCCCTGCTTCAATTAACATGTATCAATCAAAGGAAGCCTGACCGGCTCGGTGTGGTTTCCTAAGAACATGAGACTCTTGTTCTTGGGGGAGCAAGTTCAACCCCATGTTGGCTGTAGAGATTACAGAAAAAATAAAAATCTTAAAAAAAAATCTATCAGTGATCTTGGGAGACACAGCCCCAGATCCCACAAGGGCAGGGAGCCAGCTGAGGTTTCCATGCACAAAATCCCACAAGGGCAGGGAGCCAGCTGATGGTTCCATGCACAATATATTATTATTATACCATATTCTGTGCAGCAGAGCACAAAATGTGAACTTTCAGAGTCTGCTAGAGTGGGGGGACACAACAGCCTTAAGGTGTTCAGTGGAGAAGTGGAGGGCAGTCCCTGGAGCGACAGGGTGGGCTCAGGATCCCAGGGGTCCCAAGGACGGTGGCGGCCAACAGTTCCCAGGCACAGGAAGCGGGAACCCGGCTGAGAGCAGTGGGACTCAGGCAGCTGTCTGCCCAGTGTGGCCATAAGTGCAAACCCTGTGAAGGGACGGGGCCGCGTTACTGGGACAGGCCAGCAAAGGCCAGGAGTGGAGGACACCCTCCCGGGCAGGAAGAGCACAGGTCTCCACCAGGGAAGCCCCTAAAATTTGGAGTTTTAAACTTCAGTCACTTGTCTGTGTGGAGGCTGAGAAAATTGAGGCCGTTCCACATTAACTTCACGGTTAGCACAAGTACTGCCACCCCCAGGCCCTGTGAATAAGAGCTAAATTTACATTACTTCAGTTTACAGGAAAAAAAAAGAAAAAAACAGCTTAGAGCTTAAGGTCCCAGAAAGCCCCATATTAGAATGAGAACAGAGCTCAATGCCCTTGAAGGCCCCATGTCAAAATGTAAACAGAACTTGAGGAATTGCTCCAGCTCTTCTGGAGGTCCCTGAGACCAGCCCTTAAAACTCAGCTAAAACACACCTCGGGGTCCAAGTCCCTGCTCCGCTGTGTTGGGTGTACTTGGATGCAAGCTCGAGTTTGTAAATCAACCCTCATATGTTTGCATCGGTTGTCAGCTCCTTAGTGGTTTCTCAGATTCGCAATCTTGGGCACAACACCCCATGTCCCCTCCCCACCTGGGATGACCCCCTGTCCCCTCCCACCCAGGCTGACCCTCAGTTCACCTCCCCGCCCACAACAGTTGGGCACAGGCCCTCACACAGGTCCCACGGGCACGGTGGGCACTCCCGCCATCCCTGGCCTCCCAGGGGAAGGAACAGGTTTCGACAGGACACACTCCCATGGTGGCCCCAGGGCTCCCTGCCCAGGAGGGCAGCTGGTGACAGGTCAGGGTCTGTGTCCCTGATGCCTGCTCCTCCTCCCCTGTTTTCCCACAGGAAATGAAGGAGGAGGCCCTGGTCTCCTCCAGGGACATCACGCAGGTAGACCTGGATGTCAACAGGACGTTCGGCAGCCACACCATGTTTTGGGACTGCTAGGGGATCGGGTGAGGGCTGCTGGGCCAGGGGCTTTGGGGCCCTGGGGGAGGCCCGGGGGCTTCTGGGTAGGGAACACCAGGCTTCTGAGGCGGGGGGAGCAACAGCAGCCAACAACACACTGCTCCATGGTAGGGGTGCTGGGGATGAAACCCGTGCCCCACCCCCGGGGACTCGGGGATGAGGAGGCCACTAGGATGGGGCCTCCAGGTTTGCCATGGGAGCTGAACACCAAAGGGGTGAGGGACGGCCCCCCTGAGGAGCAGGGGGCTGGGTGTGGGCCGTGGGGGGCAGTAACAGGACCTGGGTGCCAGGTGGCATGGCGGTGGCTGGAGCAGGACACACATCGATCTGATGAGGGTCGGACGGGTCAGGGTGACACCCACTCTCAGTGCTTTTATATATTTCTAAATTCTATGCATTTATTTGAGACAATTTGCAATTTGCAAACATACATAGTATGATGACCCCCAGATAATGCCCCCGGTTCAGCCAGGGCCCTGCACTGACCACAGGGGGCCCCAGGGGCAGGTGTCACAGCAAACCCCAGACTGGGGTCGCCTTTATCTGTAGACGTCTCCGTGTGCCTCTTAGAGAATGGGGATGCCCTGTGTCCGGAGGCCCCCATGCCATCCCCCTCATTCCCCACCCACACAACATCTCCCTACATCATCATCCCCAAAGGCATCCCACCTACACCATCCCCCTCACACCCACACAGCCCCACACAATCACCACCCACACTATACCCCAACACCATCCACCCTACAGCATCCCCCACACTCCACCACCATTCATATCCCTGCCCCCCAAACCATCCACCCCCACACCATTGGCCCCCAGTAAGGACCCGGTGCAGCTGCCCCCTGTGGGACATGCTCAGCCTCCCTGGGGTTCTCTGGATACCCTGCTCCCATCAGAAACCCGGGTGTCCAATAGAGTACCCAGGGGTTGTAGGGAGGAGGGGAGGCAGGGAGCCCCCCGACAGGGTGGGTTGCAAGTGAGTGGTACAGAGGACCCACTGTGCCCTGCCTCCGCCCACTGTCCCTCCTGGAGGGCGGCACACCCTGCACAGGACATCGGCCCCTAACCCAGTGGGACCTGGGCTGGCCTGGCCCCGGGCTCTGTGGGGCTGGGGTGATTTTAGCCCCCCTCCAGACCCAACACAATGACTAATGGGATCCAGCCCTCCATGGCCCTGGCCAGCCCTGCATCTGGCCCCGGGCTGAGCGAGCCCTCTCACAGCTGCATGTGGCCTCCTGGGCCCTGGGCATGCCCCACAGATCCAGGTCGCTGACTTAGGGCAGCCCTGGGGATCCTGGGACACTGCAGGGTGGGGAGAGCAGGGGTAGGCCGGTGGGCCCCACCCACACCCAACAGCAGGAGGCAGGCTCCTCCAGGTGCTGGGGCCCCCAGGGGTGCATGGGCCCGGGTCCAGCTGCCCTGCGGGGACCAGCGCAGGAGCCCATGAGCTGCAGGTCAGGTCAGCTCTGCTGTCCTCAGAACCGTCACTCAGGCTGAAACCTCAGGACACACGCCCCCCACACAGAGTCCACACATGCTCCCAGGTGGGGGACTCCAGCACCAGCCCCCCCCAACCCTGTGTGATTCTTGCCCTCCTCCTAAAGGACAGAAAGGTCTCCCCTCCCCAGGGGAAGGCACACACTCTGAGCCCCTTTGCTGTAGAATGTCAATAAAGTGTGCGAAAATGCACAGCCAGCCCGTTTCTGTGTCTCCCAAGAAGTCTGTGCACGGGGCATGGAGAGACCCCCAGAGAGGAGGAGGGGCACCACCCAGGCCCTGCATTGGCGCCACCAGGCACACACAGCTGACGTCCCACGTGCCTTCCAGGGGCGGCCAGACGCCAGGGTCAGGACCCCACCGACCTTTACTGGACTCAGCCTGTGCCCCGCGGGCAAGGAGGGGCTGGGACAGAGTGACAGCCAGGGATCCTCAGGTCACCAGGGTCTGTGCAAAGCTACCTGGAGGTCTGTGCTCCTGTTTTTTTCTATTTGATTCATTCGATCGATTTGATTCAATTATTTTCTATTCAATTCCTTCGATGCTTTTCGATTCAATTCAATTCGATTCTTTTTTTGATTCGATTCAATTCGATTCTTTCTATTCGATTCAATTTGATTCTTTTTCTATTCTGTTCGCTATTATTCGACTTGATTCGATTCGAATCTTTTCTATTCTATTCAATTCGGTTCGAGTTCCATTCTTTATATTTAATTCGATTCATTCGATTCGATTTGATTCAATTCGATTCTTTTCTATTCTACTCGATTTGACTTGATACGATTCAATTTTTTTCTATTCAATTCTTTTCTATTCGATTCCTTGTATTCTTCTCGATTCGATTCGATTCAATTCTTTTTTTTTTATTTGATTCAATTCGATTCTTTTCTATTTGATTCATTTGATTCTTTTCTATTCTGTTCGATATTTGACTCGATTTGATTCGAATCTTTTCTATTCGATTCGATTCCATTCTTTTATATTTGATTCGATTCATTCAATTCGATTTGATTCGATTCGATGCTTTTCTATTTCTACTCTATTCTATTCGACTCGATACGATTCGATTTTTCTATTCGATTCCATTCTTTTCTATTCGATTCGATTCAATTCGTTTCTATTCTACTTTATTCTATTCTATTCGATTCGATTCAATTTGATTTGATACAATTCTTTTCTATTCGATTCGATTTGATTCGACTACATTCTTCTCTATTTGATTTCCAATTCGATTTGATTCTTTTCTGTTCTATTTCTATTCGATTCTATTCGATTCTTTTCCATTCGATTCGATTCTTTTCTATTCAATTCGATTCAATTCTTTTCTATTTGATTCCATTCGATTCAGTTAGATTATTTTCCATTCGATTCGGTTCGATTCGATTCGAACATTTCCTATCAATTCGATTCGATTAAATTCGATTCGATTCGAATTTTTCTATTTGGTTCGATTCGATTCGATTCTTTTCTATTCTATTCATTTCAATTAGATTCAATTCGATTCAATTGTTTTCTATTCTATTCTATTCTATTTGATTCTTTTCTAATCAATTTGATTCGAATCAATTCTTTTCTATTCGATTCGATTATTTCTATTCTATTAAATTAAATTAAATTAAATTCGATTCTTTTCTATTTGATTTGACTAGATTTGATTCGATTCTTTTCTATTCTACTCTATCCTATTCGATTCTATTCGATTCTTTTCTATTTTATTCGATTCGATTCGATTCTTTTCTGTTTGATTCAATTTGATTCATTTCTATTCTACTCTATCCTATCTATTCGATTTGATTCGATTCGATTCTTTTCTATTCTATTCGATTCAATTCTTTTCTATTCTACTCTATCTATTCGATTCGATTCTTTTCTATTCGATACTCGATTGGATTCGATTCTTTTCTATTCGATTAAATTCGTTTCTTTTCTATTCGATCTATTCTACTCGATTCATTCGATTCGATTCAATTCGATCTTTTCCATTCGATCCGATTCAATTCGATTCGATTCGAATCTTTTCTATTCCATTCGATTCGATTCAATTCTTTCTATTTGATTCGATTCGATTTGATTCTTTTCTATTTTATTCATTTTGATTAGATCAATTCGATTTTATTCTTTTTATTCGATTAGATTCGATTGGATTTGATTCAAGTCTTTATATTCGATTCGATTGGATTCGATTCGATTCTTTTCGATTCGATTCGATTCAAATCTTTTCCTATCGATTTGATTCGATTCTTTCTATTCTATTCGTTTCAATTAGATTCAATTCGATTCGATTCTTTTCTATTAGATTCGATTCATTTTTGATTTGATTTCTTTTCTATTCTATTCTTTCTATTCGATTCAATTCGATTTTTTCTATTCGATTTGTTTCGATTCGATTCATTTCTATTCGATATTCTTTGTATTCTATTTGATTCAATTCAATTCATTTCGATTTTGATTTTTTTCTCTTCGATTCAATTCGATTTGTTTCAATTCTTTCTATTCTACTCTATCCTATTCTATTCGATCGATAGATTAGATTCTTTTCTATTCAATTAGATTCTTTCCTCTTCTATTCGTTTCAATTAGATTCAATTCGATTCGATTTTCCTATTCAATTTGATTCGATTCTTCTATTTGAATCGATCGATTCAAAACTTTCTATTCGATTCGATTCGATTCTTTTCTATTCATTCAATTCTATTCTTTTCGATTTGATTCGATTCTTTTTTTATACGATCCGATTCTTCTATTCTTCTATTCGATTCATTTCGATTTGATTTAATTCGATTCTTTTCTATTCAATTCAATTCGATTCTTTTCTATTCTATTCGATTATTCGCCTCGATTTGATTCAAATTATTCTATTCTATTTATTCTTTTTTTATATTTGATTCGAATCGATTCAATTCTTTCCTATTTGATTCTGTTCGATTCGAATCTTTTCTAGTTCTACTCGATTCGATTCGATTCGATTCTTTTCTATTCGATTTGATTCGATTTAATACGATTTCTTTTGAATTGATTAGATTTATTCAATTCTTTTCGATTCGTTTCGATTCATTCTTTCTTTTCGACTCGATTCATTTCTATTTGAATCTCTTCTATTTAATTCAAATCTATTCCATTCGATTAGATTCTTTTCTATTCGGTTTCAATTCAATTCGATTTGATTCTTTTCTATTTGGTTTGATTTGATTCTTTTCTATTCGATTCTACTTGATTCTATTCGATTCTTTTCTATTCCAGTCGATTCAATTCGATTCTTTTCGATTCGATTCAATTCAATTCAATTCTTTTCCATTCGATTCGATTAGATTCGTTTTTTTCGCCTCGATGTCGATTAGATTCGATTCTTTTCAATTCGATTCAATTTTTTGTCGTTTCAATTCGATTCTTTTCTATTTGATTTGATGCGATTCTTTTCGATTCGATTCGAATATTTTTGATTCGATTGGATTCGATTGGATTCTATTTGATTTGATTGATTTGATTCGATTCGATTCTTTCTATTCGATCCTTTCGATTCTTTTCAATTCGATTCAATTCGATTCGATTCTTTTCGATTCGTTTCGATTCTTTTCGAGACGATTCGTTTCGATTTGATTAGATTGTTTTCATTTCGATTCGATTCAATCTGTTACGATTTGATTCGATAATTTTTGTATAGATTCGATTTGTTTCGATTCTTTTTGATTCGATTTCAATTCGATTTTTTTCTATTTGATTCGATACTTTTCGATTCTTTTCGATTCGATTCTATTTGATTCTTTTCGATTCGATTCGGTTCTTTTCGATTTTATTTGATACGATTCAATTCGATTCAATTATTTCTGTTCGATTCTATTTGATTCTATTCTATTCAATTCAGTTCCATTCAATTCAATTTTTGATTCGATTTGATTCGATTCTTTTCGACTCGGATCGATTCAATTCTATTCGATTCTTTTGGATTCGATGCGATTCGATTCTCTTCAATTCGATTTGATTCTTTCTATTCGATTCGATTCTTTTATTTGATTCAATTCTTTTCAATTCGATTCAATTCGTTTGATATTTTTCAATTTGATTCAGTTCGATTCGATTCGAGTCAGTTGTTTTCGATTCGATTCAATTTTTTTCGATTTGATTCAATTAGATTTGATTCAATTATTTTCCATTCGATTCGATTTTGACTTTTTTTATTTGATTCGATCCTTTTTGATTCTTTTCAATTCAATTCGATTAGATTCTTTTCGATTCGATTCGATTCTTTTTATTCGATTTGATACAATTCTATTTGATTCAATTCTTTCGATTCAATTCAATTCGATTCAATTCTTTTTGATTCAATTCGATTCGAATATTTTCGATTGGATTCGATTTCAATTCTGTTCGATTCAATTTGATTCGATTCTTTTCAATTCAACTTCGATTCGATTCTTTTCTATTAGATTATATTCGAGTCGATTCTTTTGATTCGAATCGTTTCTGTTTGATTCAATTCGATTCTTTTAAATTCTGTTCAATTAGATTTTTTCGATTCGATTTGATTCGATTTGATTCTTGTCGATTTGATTCGATTTGATTCTTCTCGATTCGATTGGATTCGATCCTTTTCGATTTTTCGATTCGATTGGATTTGATCCTTTTCGATTTTTTTCGATTCGATTGGATTTGATTCGATTCAATTTTTTCGATTCAATTCGATTCGATCTTTTCGATTCGATTCGATTCTTTTCGATTCGATTCAATTTTTCGATTCGATTCCATTCGATCGTTCGATGCTTTTCGATTCGATTCAATTCAATTCGATTCTTTTCGATTTGATTCAATTCTTTTCGATTCGATTCCATTCGATCGTTTTCGATGCTTTTCGATTCGATTCAATTCAATTCGATTCTTTTCGATTCGATTCGATTCGATTCATTTCAAATATTTTCGATTCCATTCGATTTGATTCGATTCTGTTCGATTCGATTTGATTCGTTACTTTTTGATTCGATTCGACTCAATTCTTTTCGATTCGATTCAATTCGATTTTTTTCGATTCGATTTGATACGATTCAATTCAATCCGATTCTTTCAGTTCGATTCAATTCGATTCTTTTCGATTCAATTCTTTTTATTCGATTCAATTCGATTCAAATATTTTCGATTTGATTTGATTCGAATCAATTCTGTTCAATTGTTTTCGATTCGATTCGATTCAATTCGATTCAATTCTTTTCAATTCAATTCGATTCGATTCGATTTTTTTGTTTCAATTCGATTGTATTCTTTCGGATTCCATTTGATTCGATTAGATTTTTTGATTGGATTTGATTCTTTTCGATTCGATTCAGTTCGATTGGATTCTTTTCGATTCGATTCTTTTCAATTCGATTCTTTTCGATTCGATTAGTTTCGATTCGATTATTTTTGATTCGATTCTTTTCGATTTGATTCGATTCGATTCTTTTCGATTCCATTCGATTCTTTTCGATTCCATTCAATTCGATTCAATTTTTTCGATTGGATTTGATTCTTTTCTATTCGATTCGATTTGTTATCGATTCAATTCGTTTCTTTTCTATTCGATTCTATTCAGTTCTTTTCGATTCAATTCAATTCAATTCGATTCGATTTTTTCGATTCGATTTGATTCGATGATTCTTTTTGATTCGGTTGCATTCGATTCTATTCGATTCTTTTCGATTCGATGCGATTCGATTCTATTCTATTTGATTCAATTCGTTTTTTTTTTTTTTAAACTTTTTATTTTATTTTTATTATTTATTTATTTATTTATTTATTTATTTATTTATTTATGATAGTCACAGAGAGAGAGAGAGAGAGGCAGAGTCATAGGCAGAGGGAGAAGCAGGCTCCATGCACCGGGAGCCTGACGTGGGATTCGATCCCGGGTCTCCAGGATCGCGCCCTGGGCCAAAGGCAGGCGCCAAACCGCTGCGCCACCCAGGGATCCCGATTCAATTCGTTTCGATTCGATTCGATTCTTTTCGATTCAATTGGCTTCGATCCTTTTCGATTCTTTTCGATTCAATTGGATTTGATCCTTTTCGATTTTTTTCGATTCGATTGGATTTGATTCGATTCAATTCGATTCGATTCAATTCGATTCAATTCTTTTCGATTCGATTCGATTCTTTTCGATTCGATTCAATTCTTTTCGATTAGATTCTTTTCAATTCGATTCCATTCAATTTGATTCTTTTTGATTCATTGCGATTCTTTTCGATTCGATTTGATACATTTCGATTCAATTCGATTTGATTCTTTTCGATTCGATTCAATTTGTTTCAAATATTTTCGATTCCATTCGATTTGATTCGATTCTGTTTGATTCAATTTGATTCAATTCGATTCGATTCTTTCGGTTTGATTCGATTCTTATCGTTTTGATTCGATTTGATTCCATTCTTTTCGATTCGATTCTTATTGTTTCTTTTCGATTCGATTCAGTTCGATTTTTTTATTCAATTTGATACGATTCAATTCGATCCGATTCTTTTGGTTCGATTCGATTCTTTTCGATTCAATTCAATTCGATTCGATTTTTTTGATTCGATTTGATTCGATTCAAATATTTTCAATTCAATTTGATTCGATTCAATTCTGTTCGATTATTTTCGATTCGATTCGATTCAATTCTTTTCAATTCGATTCGATTCGATTCGATTTTTTTGTTTCGATTCGATTGTATTCTTTCGGATTCCATTGGATTCGATTCGATTTTTTTGATTGGATTTGATTCTTTTCGATTCGATTCAGTTTGATTGGATTCTTTTCGATTCGATTCTTTTCAATTCAATACGATTCGATTCGATTCTTTTCAATTCGATTCGATTTGATTCTTTTCCATTCAATTCGTTTCGATTCGATTATTTTCGATTTGATTCTTTTCTATTTGATTCGATTCGATTCTTTTCGATTCCATTCGATTCGATTTTTTCAATTGGATTCGATTCTTTTCTATTCGATTCGATTTGATTCGATTCTTTTCGATTAGATTCTTTTCGATGCGATTCGATTCTTTTCGATTCCTTTCGATTCGATGCAATTCTCTACAATTTGATTCGATCCGATTTGATTCTTTTCGATTCAATTCAATTCAATTCGATACGATTCTTTTCGATTCGAATCTATTCGATTCTTCTTTTTTTTATTCTTTTTTATATATATATTTTTTATTCGATTCTTCTAGATTTGATTCGATTCTATTTTTTTTGTATTCGATTCTTTTCGATTTGAGTCGATACTGTTCGATTTGTTTCTTTTGGATTCAATTCGATTCGAATCGATTTGATTCTTTTCGATTCAATTCGATTTGATTCGATTCTTTTTGATTCAATTCGATTCGATTCTTTTTGTTTCAATTCGATTTGATTCTTTTCAATTTGATTCGATTCAAATCGACTCGATTCTTTTCGATTCGATTCGATTCTTTTCCATTCAATTCGATTCTTGTCGTTTCAATTCAATTCGATTCAAATCTTTTCAATTCAATTCGATTCGATTTGATTCTATTAGCTCAGTTCGATTCAATTCAATTCTTTTAGATTCATTTCGATTCTTTTCCATTTGATTCGATTCTTTTCGCTGCAAATCAATTCGATTCTACTCGATTTATTCTGATTGATTCTATTTTTTGATTCGATTCTATTTGATTATTTTCGATTCAATTCGATATGATTTGATTATTTTCGATTCGATTCAATTCTTTTCGTATAGATTCGATTTGATTCTTTTCAATTCGATTCGTTTCGATTCTTTTCGATTCGTTTCAAATCGATTTCTTCTTTTCGATCCAATTCGATTTGAATCAACTCAATTCTTTTCGATTCAATACGATTTGATTCTATTCCTTTCAATTCAATTTGATTTGAGTCGATTCTTTTCGATTCGATTCGATTCTTTTCAATTCAATTCCATTCGATTCTTTTCGATTCGATTCGATGCATTTCTTTTCGATTGATTCGATTCGATTCTTTTCGATTCAATTCGATTCTTTTCTAATCGATTCGATTCGATTCGATTTTTTCATTTCGATTTGATTCTTTTCGATTCGATTCTTTTCGATTTGATTCGATTCGATTCTTTTTGATTCGATTCAATTCGTTTCTTTTCGATTCGATTATATTCGATTCAATTTTTTTGAAGCGAATCGATTGTATTCTATTATTTTCGATTTGATTAGATTCGATTCTTTTCAATTCGATTCAATTCGATTCGTTTCGATTCGATTCCAGTATTTTCAATTCGATTCGATTTGATTCTTTTCCATTCAATTCGATACGATTCGTTTCTTTCGATTTGATTCAATTCTATTCGAGTATTTTTGATACGATTTGATTCGATTCTTTTCAATTCAATTCGATATGATTCTTTTCGTTTCGATTCGATCTTTTCGATTCGAATCTTTCGATTTGATTTGATTCGATTCTTTTCAATTTGATTCTATTCGATTCTTTTCGATTTGATTGGATTGGATTGGATTCGACTTGATTCTTTTCGTTTCGATTCGATTCTTTTCGATTCGATTTTTCCAAATTGATTTGATTCGATTCTTTTTGATTCGATTCGATACTGTTTGATTCGATTCTTTTCTATTCAATTCGATTTCAATGATTCGATTCAATTCGATTCGATTCGATTCTTTTCGATTCGATTCGATTCGATTTGTTTCTTTTCGATTCGATTCGATACAATTCGATTCTTTTCAATTCGATTCTTTTCTATTTCTTTCGATTCAAATCTTTTCAATTCAATTCGATTCGATTTGATTCTATTCTTTCAATTCAGTTCGATTCGATTCAATTCTTTTCGATTCAATTTGATTCGTTTCGATTCTTTTCGATTCGATTCCATTCTTTTCGCTTTGATTTGATTCAATTCCACTCGATTCATTTCGATACGATTTGTATCTTTTTGATTCGATTCTAATCGATTCTTTTCGATTTGATTCGATTCTTTTTGATTTGATTCGATTTGATTCAAATCTTTTCGATTCAATTCGATTCGATTTGATTCTATTCTTTCGATTCAATTTGATTCGATTCAATTCTTTTCGATTCAATTCTTTTCAATTCAATTCGATTCGCTTTGATTCTATTCTATCGATTCTTTTCGATTCAATTTGATTCTTTTCGATTAGATTCCATTCTTTTCGATGCGATTTTTTTCGATGCGAATTGATTCTTTTTGTTTCGATTCGATTTGATACGATTCTTTTCAATTCGATTCTATTCGATTCATTTCGATTTGATTCATTTCAATTCTTTTCGTTTCGATTCTATTTTTTGATTCAATTCGATTTTGTTCAATTCATTTCTTTTCGATTCTATTCGATTCGAATTGATTCCATTCTCTTCGATTCACTTTGATTCGATTCGATTCTCTTCGATGAGATTTGATTCTTTTCGATTCGATTCGATACGATTCAATTCTTTTTAATTCAATTCGATTCGAATCGATTTGATTCTTTTTGATTCGATTTGATTCAATTCTTTTCGATTCGATTCGATTTTGCTTATTTTGATTCGATTCAATTCAAATGTGTTCGATTCAATTTGATTCGTTTCAATTCTTTTCTATTCGATTCGATTCTTTTCGTTCAGCTTTGATTCGATTTCACTCGATTCATTTCAATTCGATTCGATTCTTTTTAATTAGATTCTATTCTATTCGATTCGATTCTTTTCCATTCAATTTGATTCTTTTCGATTCGATTTGATTCTTTTCGATTCGATTTGATTTGATTATTTTCGATTCAATTCGATCCGAATCTTTTCAATTCAATTTGATTCGATTTGATTCTTTTCGATTCGATTCGATACGATTCGATTCTTTTCGATTCAATTCCACTCGAATTGATTCGATTCTTTTCGATTTATTCGATTCGAATTGATTCGATTCTTTTCGATTAGATTCAATTCAATTCGATTCTTTTCGATTAGATTCGATTCTTCTCGTTTCGATTCAGTTCAAATCTTTTCGATTCTATTCGATTCAATTTGATTCTATTCTTTCGATTCAATTCGATTCGATTCAATTCTTTCGATTCAATTCGATTCGTGTTGATTTTCTCGATTCGATTCAATTCTTTTCGCTTTGCTTTGATTCGATTCCACTTGATTCATTTCGATTCTTTTTTATTCAATTGTATTCGATTCTTTTAGATTTGATTCGTTCGATTCTTTTCGATTCGATTCAATTCGGTTCTATTCGATTCTTTTCGATTCAATTCAATTTCAATCGATTCAATTCTTTTCGATTCAAATTGATTCGATTCTTTTCGATTCGATTCGATTCGATTCTTTTGCTTCGCTTTGATTCTATTCCCCTCGATTCATTTCGATTCGATTCAATTCTTTTTTATTCGATTCTTCTCGATTCGATTAGATTCTATTCTTTTCGATTCGATTAGATTCTTTTCGATTTGATTCAATTCTTTTCGATTCGATTTGATTCGATTCTTTTCGAATCAATTCCATTCTTTTCGATGCGATTCGATTCTATTTGATTCTTTTCGATTCGATACGTTGCGATTATTTTCAATTCGATTCGATTCTTTTCGATTTGATTCGATTCAATTCGATACGATCCTTTTTGATTCGATTCTGTTCGATTCTTTTCGATTCTTTTCGTTTCGATTCGATCTTTTCGATTCGATTCGATTCTTTTAGATTCAATTCGATTCGATTCTTTTTGATTTGATTCGATTCTTTTCGATTCGATTTGATTATATTCGATTCGATTCTTTTCGATGCGAATTGATTCTTTTCTATTTTCGATTTGATTTGATACACTTCTTTCAAATTCGATTCGATTCGATTCGATTTTTTCGATTCGATTCGATGCAATTGCTTGATGGTAGGGCAGTTTCATTTTTATCTTTTTGAGGGAACACAACTGGCTCCACAGGTTTGTATTCTCACCAAAATACAAGAGGTTCCCCTTATCTTCACCTTCCCTTATTGTTTCTTGTGATCTTGATTTTAGACATTCAGACAGATGTGAGATAATGTCTCATAGTTTTGATATGAATTTCCCTGATGATCAGTGACATTGAGCATCTTTTCATGTGTCATGTTGTTGAATTCATTTACCAGTTCTAATTCTGAGCATTTTCTGAATTTTATCTTTAGCCTATTGGTTTAGAATATATTGTTTATTTTGCCTAAAATTTGAAATTTACCACTGTAAATGTTCATTTAAAAGGAAGATAGAACGCAACACAATAATATCATTTTATATATAAAGAAACTAGAAAAAGAGGAGCAAATTTACCCTAGGTAGCAGAAGGAAATGATAATAAAGATTAGGACAGAGAAACAAAACAGAGAGTAAGAGTACAATGAATTCCGTAAAACAAAATGTTTGTTCCTTGCAAAGATTGACAAAATTGACTAATCTTAGATGGATTGATTAAGAAAAAAAGAAAGAAGATTCCAAGCACTAAAATAAAAAAGTAAGTAGGCACATGACTAACAATGTTACAGAAAAAAAAATATTATGTAAGAATATTATGAAGTTTTATATCACAAACTAGATAACTTAGATGAAATTGACAAATTCCTAAAAACATAAAATTTACCAAACCTACTCAAGAAAATATAGAAAATATGGATCCCTGGGTGGCTCAGCAGTTTGGCGCCTGCTTTTGGCCCAGGGTACCATCCTGGAGTCCCAGGATCGAGTCCCACGTCGGGCTTCCGGCATGGAGCCTGCCTCTCCCTCTGCCTGTGTCTCTGCCTCTCTCCCTATGTCTATCATAAATAAATGAAATCTTTAAAAAAGAAAACATAGAAAATAAATCTAAACAGTCCTAAACAAATAAAGAGCTTAAATTAGTAGTCAAGAACCTTTCCCTTCAAAAGAGCTCAGGATCATGTGGCTTAACTAGTGAATTTCCAAAAAAAAATTTATCCTAATGCCTCTCAAATTCTTCCAAAGAATAGGAGGGAACAAAAAAAAAAAAAAAAGAAAGAAAGAAAAAAAGAAGAAAGAAAAAAAAGAATAGGAGGGAACAGGGGATCCCTGGGTGGTGCAGCGGTTTAGCGCCTGCCTTTTGCCCAGGGTGCGATCCTGGAGGCCCGGGATTGAATCCCATGTTGGGCTCCTGGTGCATGGGGCCTGCTTCTCCCTCTGCCTGTGTCTCTGCCTCTCTCTCTATCTGTCTCTCTGTGTGTGACTATCATAAATAAAAAAAAGAATAGGAGGGAACAGTGCCTAACATATTCCATGAAGTCAGCATTATACTGATGTCATAGCCAGACAAAGGCATCACAAGGAAAATAAAAGGGGGGGGGGAACAAAATCCCTTATGAACATAAATGCATAATTCCCCAACAAAATACTAGCAAACTAAATCCAGTATCATATTAAAAGGAGGACATACTATGATCAAGTGAACTTTATCCTAGGAATGCAACGGTGGTTCAACATATAAAATCAAATACTATAATACAGCACATTAATGGAATAAGGGGAAAATCCATACCATCATTTCAGTGCATTTGGGAGGAAAAAACAGCATCCTTTCATGATAAAAAAAAAACACAACTCAATATTCTAGGAATAGAGGGTAACTTCCTCAACAGGAGAAAGGGCATATATGAAAACCCCAAAAGTAGCACCATACTAAATGGTGCCTGAAAAACTGAAAGCTCTCCTCCTAAGATCAAGCACAAGACAAACATGCCTGCTTTCACTGCTTCCCTTCAGTATTATCCTGGAATTTTCAATCATAGCAATTAGTAAAAAAATAAAAATAAAAAAAAATCCTCCAAATGGGCAGGAAAAAGTAAAATTATCATATGGTTTCACTCATATGCCGAATATAAGAAATAGTGCAAGGGACTGTATGGGAAGAAGGAGAAATTGAATGGGGAAAAATTAGAGAGGAAGACAAACCATGAGAGACTCTTATGTCTGGGAAACAAACCGAGGATTGCTGGAGGTTGGTGGTGAAGGGGTAACTGGGTGATGGGCATTAAGGATACCCGTGATGGAATGAGCACTGGGTGTTATACACAATTGAAGAATTATTGAAAACTCCATCTGAAACTAATGATGTACTATATGTCAGGAAATTGAATTTAAATTAAAAAATAAATTAGTAAAAAAAATCAAATAAATAAATAAGTCAATAAAATTAACTATATTCACAACTTAAAACTATGACTACCTCAATACTTGTATCAAAATTCCTTGATAAAATTCAAAGTGCATTCAAAATTAAAACAAATGGTAGAAAACAAAGAACAAAATGGTACATGCTTAACTTAGGAAAATAATTATTATCTGGGCCTGTGATCATCCTGCAAAATGACTAAATACTGCAACCTTTCTGTGAACGGGAAAATACCAGGTTGACTCACCATTTTTGTACCAGAGGAGATGATCTACAAGCTAAGGCAAGAAAATGACTAGCACACATTTTGGAAAGGAAAAAAACCCACAATTTTCTCATTAGACGGTATCATTTTCTAAGTATAAACTGCAAAGAATCTAGAGTTTAAAAATTACAAATAAGAATTTTACAAGGTAAATGATAAAAATATCACTATACTATAACCATTTGCATTTATATATCAGAAACAAACTCCTTCTATAAAATAAAGTTTAAGGTTGAGATACTACTTAAACAGTAAAAATATCAAGTAAGTATAAATAAAAACAAAAGACATGTGAAAGCAGTAAGAGAAAAAGCATATAATTTTTCATGTTCAAAGCCTCAAAGATATAATATGCAAATAATGTCCATGTTTCCACAATGATGCATAAGTATTATAGAATCCAGGTCTGATTCTCAAGATGATTTTTTCACCTGTACAAATGTCTATGATACTCACAATGTCAAAAATAATCAAAGCAATTTTAAAGGAAGAAAAGAATGTAAAGAATTTTTCCATGAAGTATCAAGGTAAATCAGTATGAAGCTACATCATTAAGATATGATGGGTTTGGTGCCAGGAGCACCTTATGAAACAAATTAGAGTTCCCAGCAGTCAATCAACACAGTTTTTTAGTCCCAATACATATGATCAAGTAAAGAAGAATGGTTTCCGTAGTGTAGGTTCTTTTCTAAGTATGACCTGAGATATGTCTGATATCATGTCACATAAAATATCATTTTCATATGCATTGAACACCTAATTGTAGAAATAAATCTATTAAATATTTTATAGAAGAATCTTCAAGAGATTAGACCTGATATATTTTTCTTGAATTTTTTAAAAGCCCAAGTGTAAATAAAAATATTAAAAGATTTTTATCTCTCCAAAATTAAGACTATAAAGTGAGTGTGCTAACAAGCCCTAGGGAGGAGGAGTTCTTTGCCACAAACATAACTGCAAATTCTGGTATGCAGAATGTATTTGGGTATGTGCATTGTACTCAGGCTAGAAGAAGGAATATTGACTATAAAAGAAACAAAGGAAAAGGGGAAGAAATGCAAAAGGACAACAAATGTACTTCTGAAAAGAGGGTATGGTGGTGAAGATCTTGGAAACAGCAGAAATACCGTGATTATTAACAGAAAGGGAGAGTGACAGGGTTGCAGAAACAGATAAATGGAATAATGAGAAAAATTACATAAAACACTAACCTGGGGGAAAACGATTCGGTACATAATTAAAAGAAATAAAAGACTGTAGAGTATCTTTAAAAATGGCTTAAAAACAAGTGCATACAGGGCACCTGGATGGTGCAGTTGGTTAAGTGTCCAACTCTTGGTTTTGGCTCAGATCATGACCTCATGGGTCCTGAGTTGGAGCCGGGTCCTGCTCCACACTCAAAGCAGAGTCTACTTAAGACTCTCTTTCATTCTCCCCCTGCCCCTCCAACACCCCACACTTGCTCACACACTCTCTCAAATAAATAAATAAATCTTTAAAAACAACAAAAAGTGCATAAAAGCTGAAGAGAAAGTGCAACCAATAAAAGAAAGCAAGAAATGGGAATAGAAGGAGTAGTAAGTTGGATGAGCTCGAAAGTGAGAAGGACCAAGAAGGAATAAGGAGGAAAGGCAAAGACTAGGCTACGCAATCAGTACATGGTATATGTCAATCTATCATCAAGTATACGTAAGACAATGTGCACTAATAATGTTATCTCAATTAAACGTAGATTTTTTTAAATAAATGCAATTAAAGAAGAAAGATGGATATAGCCAGGAAAGCCAAAGGAGAAATTTAAGAAAAGAATTTAATGAATGGGGAATTAACTAATATAATAGCAAAAGAAGATAATAGAACAATTTTTAAAAAGTGGTATAGTAGGGGCACCTGGGTGGCTCAGCGTTTGAGCATCTGCCTTCAGCTCAGGTCGTGATCCCCAAGTCCCTGGATTGAGTCCTGCATTGGGGACCCTGCTCTGTGGGGAGCCTGCCTGTCCCTCTGCCTCCCTCTCTCTCTCTGTCTCTCATGAGTAAATAGATAAAATCTTTTTTATAAAGTGGTATAGCAAAACCAAAATGCTTATCGTACCATAAAAAATTAATACAAAGAAGAAATCTGAAATAAAGGGGAAATTTTAAGAGATAGAAGATCAAGTTTAGATTTGAAAAGAAGAGAATAAAATGAGTAGCAGAGTTCAGGAAAAGACTTAGTATCTCCTTTGCAGCCCTGAGACCCCAGTCACAGCAGCATCCTTACCAAAGCCCGTCTCTGTGGCTCCAGGGCAGGAGGACAACGCTCATGGGCCGTGCTGAAGAGCAATGGCAGGATGTCAGGGTTATGGGGAAGGGGGCCGTGTGACTTCATCTCCCCCTGGGCACTAGCTGCTTTGTTATCCAAAATGGAATTGGCCTTGTGTACAGTGACTCAGCCCAGCATGTACACAGGAGCCTGAGTGGGACTCGGTGGTGCCGGGTATCTCTTGTTAGGGTCATTAAGACCTTCAGTCACAAGTGCACAATTACCTTCTGATGTAACAGATGGCTCCCAGGTTGGCCTAGTTGTAAATTATTCCTCAGGGTTCCAGAGTAATGATGGAATGCTAATCAGAAGTTCAGTTCTCTCAGCTGACCAAACTATGCGGACACTGGCCACAGTGCAGCATCCCTGAGACTGGGGTGGTGACTATTCAGAGTTGAATTTCAGGTTTCTGAAATTTCCATATAAAACAAGCATATTGCTTTGTCTTGTTCAATGACCAAATCAATCCAGTTTTTATTTTAATTCTCAATACAG
>NW_023331095.1:0-51066 GCF_011100685.1 Canis lupus familiaris | reverse complement strand
GACTCCGGTAGACTAGGGCCTCACCTGGATCTCTGACTCTGGCCTGAAGGTTGGCTACCTGGACCTGGTGAGTGGGTTGCCACCGTGGGCCTCACCCATACCTGGTGACTCAGGTCCTCTCACGTTGGCCTCTTCGACCTGGTGAATCTGGTCCTACCTGGTCCTCCCCCAGACCCGGGGACTCTGGTCACCTCCTGGCCTCACCTGGACCTGGTGAATCTGGTCCCATTTGGGCCTCACCCGTCCTGGGACTTTGTTCCCCACCTGGACCTGTTGCTGTGGATTCTTTCTTGGCCTCACAAGGAACTGGTGACTCTGATCCTGTCTGCGCGTCACCTAGACCTGCTGACTCTGGTCCTCACCTGGCATCATTGGTACCCGGTGACTCTGTTCCACACCTGAACATCACTGGACATGATGACTCTGGAACCTCTCTGGGCCTCATCCTGACCTGGTGACTCTGGTCCCCATCTGGATGTCACCTGGACCAGGTGATTCTGGTAGCCCTCTAGGCCTCACCAGATCTCTTGACTCTTCCTCAACTGGGCCTAACCTGGACCTAGTGAATATGCTCCATCAGGGTCTCATTTGGACCTGGTGACTCTCGTCCCTACCTGGCCATCATCGGGACATGGTTCCACTGCATGGCCTGCAGGTTGGCCTCATCATGCTGGTAAATCTGGTCCCTACCTGGCATCATCGGACATGGTTCCACTGCATGGCCTGCAGGTTGGCCTCACCTGGACGTGGTAACTCTAGTACCAACCTGGGCATCATCGGACATGGTTCCTCTGCATGGCCTGCATGTTGCCTCAGCTGGACCTCGTGAGTGTGTTGCCACCTGGGGCTCACCCATACTGTTGACTCAGGTCCCCACGTGCCTCTTGGACCTGGTGATCTGGTCCTTACCTGGTCCCTCTCCCAGACCCGGGACTCACCTCACACCACCTGGGCCCTGGCCCTGTGAATCTGGTCCCCATCTGGGCCTCACACAGTCCTGGTGACTTTGTTCCCCACCTGGACCTGATTGCTATGGACTCTTTCTTGGCCTCACCTGGACCTGGGGACTCTGATCCTAACTGGGCCTCACCCAGATCTGGCGACTCTGGTCCTCACCTGTGGACCATTATGACCTGGATACTCTGTTCCACACCTGAGCCTCACCTGGACATGATTACTCTGGATCCACTCTGAGCCTCACCCTGACATGGTGACTCTGGTCCCATCTGGATGTCACTAGACCAGGTGAATCTGGTACCCCCTCTGGGCCTCAACCAGATCTGTGATCTGGTCCTCAACTGGGCCTCACCTGGACCTAGTAAATATGCTCCATCTGGCCTCATTTGGACTGGTGACTCTGGTCCCTACGTGGCAACATCGCGACCTGGTTCCACATAATGGTCTACAGGTTGGCCTCTTCTTGACCTGGTAACTCTGGTCCCTACCTGGGCATCATCGGGACGGTTTCCTCTGCATGGCCTGCAGGTTGGCTCACCTAGACCTGGTGAGTGGGCTTGCCCACCTGGGCCTCACCCATCCTGGTGACACAGGTCTCACTCACGTGGGCGTCACTTGGACCTGGTGAATCTGGTCCTTACCTGGTCCTCACCCGGAACTGGTAACCCTTGTCACCAAATGGGAATCACCTGGACCTCGTGAATCTGGTCCCCATCTGGGCCTCACACATTCCTGGTGTCTTTGATCCCCACCTGGACCTGATTGCTGTGGACTCCTCTTGGCCTCACCTGGAACTGGCAACTCTGGCTCCTAACTGGGCCTCACCCAGATCTGGTGACTCTGGTCCTCACCTGTGGACCATTATGACCTGGATACTCTGTTCCACACCTGAACCTCACCTGGACATGATGACTCTGGATGCCCTCTGGGCCTCACCATGACATGGTGACTCTGGTCCCCTCTGGATGTCCCCTAGACCAGGTGAATCTGGTACCCCTCTAGGCGTCACTAGACCTGGTGACTCTGGTCCTCATCTGGGCCTCACCTGGACCTAGTGAATATCTACCCACCTGCGCCTCGCTGGACCTGGTGACTCTGACTCTACCTGGGCATCATTGGACATGGTTACTGTATTACCCACTGGGACTGACCTGATCCTGGTAACTCTGGTCCTGACTTTGGCCTCTCTGTACCAGGTTACTCTGGCTCCACCTGGGCCTCACCTGTACCTGGTAACTCTGATCCTAAGCATGGGCTCACCTGACCCGGTGACTGTGGTTCCCATCGGGCCTCACTTGGACCTCATGTCTCCGGTTACACCTGGGCCTCATCAGGACCTGGTGTCTCTGGTACCCACCTGGGTAGCATCAGCATATGGTTACACTGTTCACTACACTCACCAGCCGACCTAATAACCTGGTCTTCACCTGGGGCACACTGGACATGGTGACACTGGTTCCCACCTGGGTCTCACCTGGACATGGTGAGTCGGATCCCCACCTGGTCCTCACCTGTACTGGTGATTTTCATTCCACATGGACATCATGTGAACCTGGTGGCTGCAGTGTTTCTAGCTTGTCATGTACGTCGTGTCTCTGTCCCCACCGGGCCCTCTCCCGGACCGGGTGAGTGTGGTTGCCACCTGCACCTCACATGGACCTGGTGATCTGGGGCCTCACCCAGTCCTGGTGACTTTGTTCCCCACCTGGACCTGATTGCTGTGGACTCTTTCTTAGCCTCACCTGGAACTGGTGACTCTGATCCTATCTGCGCGTCACCCAGACCTGGTGACTCTGGTCCTCACCTGGGCATCATTGGTACCTGGTGACTCTGTTCTACACTTGAGCCTCAACTGGACATGCTGACTCTGGAACCTCTCTGGGCCTCACCCTGCCTTGGTGACTCTGGTACCCATCTGGATGTCACCTGGACCAGGTGATTCTGGTACCCGCTCTAGGCCTCAACAGTTCTGGTGAACCTGGTCCTCAACTGGGCCTCACCTGGACCTAGTGAATATGCTCCATCTGGGACTCATTTGGACCTGGTGACTCTGGTACCTACCTGGGCATCATAGGGATATGGTTCCAATGCATGGCTTGCAGGTTGGCCTCACCTGACCTGGTAACTCGGTCCCTACCTGGGCATAATCGGGACATGGTTCCACTGCATGGCCTGCAGGTTGGCCTCACCTGGACCTGGTGAGTGGGTTGCCAATTGTGGCCTCACCCATACCTGGTGACACAGGTCCCCACGTGGGCCTCAATTGGACCTGGTGAATCTGGTCCTTACCTGGTCCTTCCCCAGAACTGGTAAACTCTGGTCACCACCTGGGAATCACCTGGGCCTGGTGAATCTGGTCCCCATCTAGGCCTCACCCAGTCCTGGTGACTTTGTTCCCCACAGGACCTGATTGCTGTGGACGCCTTCTTGGCCTCAACTGGGACTAGTGACTCTGATCCTAACTGGGCCTCACACAGATCTGGTGACTCTGGTCCTCACCTGTGGACCATTAACCTGGATACTCTGTTCCACACCTGAGCCTCACCTGGACATGAAGCTCTGGATCCCCTCTGGGCCTCACCCTGACATGGTGACTCTAGTCCCCATCTGGATGTCACTTAGACCAGGTGAATCTTGTACCCCTCTAGGCCTCAACTACACCTGGTGACTCTGGTCCTCAACTGGGCCTCACCGGACCTAGAGAATATGCTCCCCACCTGCGCCTCATCTGGACCTGGGACTCTGGTTCTACCTGGTCATCATCGGGACATGGTTACTGTATTCCCACTGGGACTGACCTGATCCTGGTAACTCTGGTCCGGACTTTGGCCTGTTCTGTACCAGGTGACTCTGGCTCCACCTGGGCCTCATCTGTAACTGGTGACCTGATCCTAAGCATGCCTCACCTGACTTTCTGACTGTGGTTCCCATCGGGACCTCACCTGGCCTCATGTCTCTAGTCGCACCTGGGCCTCACCAGGACCTGTGTCTCTGGTACCCCCTGGGTACATCAGGATATCGTTACACCTCTTCACTATCAGTGACACAGCGGGACGTATTAACTCTGTCTTCACCTGGCCACACCTGGATGTGGTGACACTGGTTCCCACATGGGTCTCACCTGGACATTGTGAATCGGATCCCACCTGGGCCTCATTTGTAACTGGTGATTCTCGTTCCCACATGGACACCATGTCGACCTGGTGGCTGCAGTGTTTCTAGCTTCTCATGTACCTCGTGACTCTGGTCCCCACCAGGGCCTCACCGGGACCTGGTGAGTGTGGTTGCCACCTGCACCTCACCTGCAGCTGGTGATTCTGGTCTGCACCTGAACTACCCTGGATCTGGTGACTGTGGTCCCCACCTGGGCTTCACCTGGATTTTGGGGACTCCGGTCCCCATCTGGGCCTCAACTGGCCCTGTTGACCATGGTCCTCACTGGGCAAAATTGGGACCCGGTGACTGAGTTCCACAACTGGACCTCACTGGACCAGGTGACTCTGGTCCCCCTCTGGGTCTCACCGTGCCCTGTGACTGTGAACCCACTTTGGCCTGACTTGGACCTGCTGACCCTGGTTGCCACCTGCGCCTGACCTCTAACTGTTGACTCTGGTTCTCTCAAGGGCCTCCCCTGTACCTGGTGATCCTGGTCGCAACTGGCCCCACCTGAACGTGGTGACCCTTGTCACCACGGGGGACTCACCAGGACCTGCTTACTGTGTTCCACACCTGGGCCTCAAGTAGACCTGTTGACCATGGTCCCCAAGCGGCCTCACATGACCTGTTTTCCTCTGATCCCCACCGGGGCCTCACGTGTACCTGGTAACTCTGGTCCTCACCTGGGCCTCATCTGGACCTAGTGACTCTGGTCCCCACCTGGGCTTCACCTGGATCTGGTGACTCTGGTCCTCAGTTTGGCCTCACCTGGACCTGGTGTCTCTCGTCCCACTTTGACCTAACTCAGAACTGCTGAATCTTGACCCACCTAGGCCGCACCCAGACCTGGTGACTCTTGTCCCCAGCTCTGCCTCAATTCGACCTGATGAATCTGCTCCTCACGTTGGCCTCACATGGACCTGGGACTCAGCTGGATAGAGTGGCTCTGGTTCCCACAAGGGGCTCACATGATACTGGTGACTGTGGTCCCACCTGGGCCTCACCTGGACGAGGTGACTGGTTCCCACAGGGACCTCACCTGGACCTGGTGACTCAGGTCCTCATATGGGCATCATGGGACCTGGTTTTTCAGTTCCACATCGGGACCTAACCTGGACCTAGTGATTCTCGTCCCATTATGGTCCTCACCCTGACGGGTGACTCTGGTCCCCACCTGGATATCACCAGAACCGGGTGACTCTGGTCCCCCTCTGGGACTCACCCGGAGCTGGGGACACTGGTCCTCAACTGGGCCTCAACAGGACCTGGTGAATCTGCTCCTCACTTAGGCCTCGTCTGGATCTTGTGACTCTTTTCCCACCTGGCATCAATGGGACATGGTTAGTCTGTTCCCCACCTGGGCCTCACCTGGACATGATAACTTTGCTCCACATTTTGGCCTCAACTAGTCCTGATGACTCTGGTCCCCCGACCTAGGCGTCAATCTGGACATGATTGCTGTGGACTCCTTCTTAGCCTCAACTGGAACTGGTGAATCTGATCCAGATTGAGGATCCCCAATCTGGGCCTCACCTGGCCCTGTGAACCATGGTCCTCAACTGCCAAAATTGGGACCCGGTGACTGTGTTCCACCCCTGGACCTCACCTGGACCAGGTGACTCTGGTCCCCCTCTGGGTCTCACCACCGTGCCCTAGTGACTGTGAACCCGACTTTGGCCTGACTTGGACCTGCTGACCCAGGTTGACACCTGCGCCTGACCTCGAACTGTTGACTCTGGTTCATTCAAGGGCTTCCCTGTCCTGGTGATCTTGGTCCCCCCCTGGGACTCACCTGGACGTGGTGACCCTTGTCACCACCGGGGACTCACCTGGACCTGGTTACTGTGTTCCACACCTGGGCCTCAAGTAGTCCTGTTGACCATGGTACCGAAGCCTGCCTCATATGGACCTGTTTCCTCTGATTCCCACCGGGGCATCACGTGTACCTGGTAACACTGGTCCTCACTTGGGCCTCATCTGGACCTAGTGACTCTGGTCCCCACCTTGGCTTCACCTGGATCTGGTGACTCTGGTCCTCAACTGGGCCTCACGTGGACCTATTGAATATGCTCCATCTGGGCCTCATTTGGACTTGGTGACTCTCTTCCCTACCTGGGCATCATCGGGACATGGTTCCACTGCATGGCCTTTAGGTGGCTGCCCCTGGACCTGGTAACTGTGGTTCTACCTGGGCATCATCGGGATGTGGTTACTCTATTCCCAGTGGGACTGACCTGATCGTGGTGACTCTGGTCCTGACTTTCGCCCTTCTGTGCCATGTGACTCTGGCTCCCCCTGGACCTCACCTGTAAGTGGTGACTCTGATCCTAAGCATGGCCTCACCTGACCTGGTGACTGTGGTTTCCATCGGTACCTCACCTGGTCCTCATGTCTCTGGTCCCAACTGGGACACCAGGACCTTGTATCTGGTACACACCTGAGTAGCATCAGGATATGGTTACACTGTTCACTAACAGTGACCCGGCCGGACCTATTAACTCTCGTCTTCACCTGGTCCACACTTGGACATGGTGACACTGGTTCCCACCAGGGTCTCACCTGGACATGGTGACTCAGATCCCCACCTGGTCCTCACTGTAACTTGTAATTCTCGTTCCCACATGGACATCATGTGGACCTGGTGGCTGCAGTGTTTCTAGCTTCTCATGTACCTCGTGACTCTGGTCCCCACCAGGGCCTCACCGGACTTGGTGAGTGTGGTTGCCACCTGCACCTCACCAGGACCTGGTGATTCTGGTCTCCACCTGAGACTACCCTGGATCTGGTGACTGTGGTCCCCACCTGGGCTTCACCTGAATTTGGGACTCCGGTCCCCATCTGGGCCTCACCTGGCCCTGTTGACCATGGTCCTCAACTGGGCAAAATTGGGACCGGTGACTCTGTTCCACAACTGGATCTCACCTGGACAAGGTGACTCTGGTCCCCCTCTGGGTCTCACTGTGCCCTAGTGACTGTGAACCCCACTTTGGCCTGACTTGGACCTGCTGACCCTGGTTGCCACCTGCGCCTGACCTCGAATGTTGACTCTGGTTCTCTCAAGGGCCTCCCCTGTACCTGGTGATCCTGGTCCCCAATTGGGCCTCAACTGGACGTGGTGACTCTTGTCACCACCGGGGACTCACCTGGACATGATTACTGTGTTCCACACCTGGGCCTCAGTAGACTGTTGACCATGGTCCCCAAGCCGGGCTCACGTGGACCTTTTGCTCTGATCCCGCCAAGGGCTCACGTGTATCTGGTAACTCTGATCCTCACCTGGGCCTAATCAGGACCTAGTGACTCTGGTCCCCACCTGGGTTTCACATGGATCTGGTGACTCTGGTCCCCACCTGGACTTCACCTGGATCTGGTGACTCTGGTCCCCACCTGGACCTCTCCTGGACTTGCTGACTCTCTTTCCAACATGGACCTCACCTGGATCTGGTGACTCTGGTCCTCAGTTTGGTCTCACCTGGACCTGGTGTCTCTCGTCCCCAGTTTGGCCTCACTCAGAACTGCTGAATCTTGCCCCACCTAGCCCGCACCCAGACCTGGTGACTCTTGTCCCGAACTATGCCTTAATTCGACCTGATGCATCTGGTCCTGACGTGGGGCTCACATGGACCTGGGACACAGCTGGATAGAGTGGCTCTAGTTCCCACAAGGGGCACACCTGATACTGGTGATTGTGGTCTTATTCTATGCCTCACCAGGACCTAATGATTCTGTTCCCCATCTGAGCCTGCATGGCCCTAGTGACTCTGGTCCTCACCCAGGCATCATTTGGACCTGGATACTCTGTGCCACACCTGGGCCTAGTTTGACCAGGGATCTCTGGTCCCATTTTGGGCCTCAAACTAAACTGGTTACTCTCTGGTTCCCCTCTGGGCCTCACCCTTACCTGGTGACTCTGGTCACCCCTTGGGCTTCACTTGGGCCGTGAATCTGGTCCTTAGCTGTCCGCACTGGCCCTGGTGACAGGTCACCACGTGGGCCTCACCTGGACTTGGTGAATCATGTTGCCACCAGCGCCTCACCTGGACCTTGTGACTGTGGTCCCTCCTGGACCTCACCTGGATCTGGTGGCTCTGGTTCCCATATGGGGCTCTCCTGGATCTGGTTCCTGTGGTCTCCCTCTGGCCTCACCTGGAACACAATGACTCTGATCTATATTTGGGCCTCTCCTGGACCTGTTGACTCTGGTCCTTACCTGGGCATCATTGGGACCTGGATACTCTCTTATACCTGGGCCTCACCAGGACCTGGTGACTGTGGTCCCACCTGGGCCTCACCTGGACGGGTGACTGGTTCCCACAGGGACATCACCTGGACCTGGTGACTCAGGTCCTCATATGGGCATCTTGGGACCTGGTTTCTCAGTTCCACATCGGGCCTCACCTGGACCTAGTGATTCTCGTCCCCCTCTGGGCCTCACCCTGACTTGTGACACTGGTCCCCACCTGGATATCACCAGAACCGGGTGACACACTCGGAGCTGGGGACACTGGTCCTCAGGTGGGCCTCAACAGGACCTGGTGAATCTACTCATCTTAGGCTTCGTCTGGACCTTGTGACTCTTTTCCCACCTGGCATCAATGGGACATGGTTACTCTGTTCCCCACCTGGCCCCACCTGGACATGATAACTTTGCTGCACACTTTGGCCTCAACTGGTCCTGATGACTCTCGTCCCCAAACCTAGGCCTCAATCTGGACCTGGTGACTGTCGTCCCCAACTGGGTCTCAGCTGGACCTGGTGACTCCGTTCCCCATGAACCACACCTGGGTCTGGTGACTGTGGTGTTCTTGTAGACTCACATTTACCTTGAATCCCGTCCCCACTAGGGCCTCACCTGGATCTGGTGACTCTGGCCTGCAGGCTGGCCTCCTGGACCTGGTGAGTGGGCTTGCCACCTGGGCCTCACCCATACATGGTGACACGGTCCCCACGTAGGCCCCAGTATCTTGGTGAATCTCGTCCTTACCTGGTCCTCAACCGGACCTGGTAACCCTAGTCACCACCTGGGAATCACCTGGACCTGGTGTATCTGGCCCCATCTGGGCCTCACCCAGTCCTGGTGACTTTGTTCCCCACCTGGACCTGATTGCTGTGGACTCCTTCTTGGCCTCAACTGGAACTGGTGACTCTGATCCTAACTGGGCCTCACCAAGATCTGGTGACTCTGGTCCTCACCTGTGGACATTATGACCTGGATACTCTGTTCCACACCTGAGCCTCACCTGGACATGATGACTCTGGATCCCTTCGGGGCCTCACCCTGACATGGTGACTCTGGTCCCCATCTGGATGTCACCTAGACCAGGTGAATCTTTACCCCTCAAGGGCTCAAATATACCTGGTGACACTGGTCCTCAACTGGGTCTCACCGAGACCTAGTGAATATGCTCCCACCTGCGCCTCATCTGGACCTGGTGACGCTGGGTCTACCTGGGCATCATCGGAACATGTTACTCTGTTCCCCACTGGGACTGACCTGATCCTGGTAACTCTGGTCCTGACTTTGGCCTCTTCTGTACCAGGTGACTCTGGCTCCACCTGGGCCTCACCTGTAACTGGTGACTCTGATCCAAAGCATGGCCTCTCCTGACCTGGTGACTGTGGTTCCCATCGGGACCTCACCTGGACCTCATGTCTCTGGTCCCACCTGGGCCTCACCAGGACCTGGTGTCTCTGGTACCACCTGGGTAGCATCAGGATATGGTTACACTGTTCACTAACAGTGACCCAGCCGGACCTATTAACTCTGGTCTTCACCTGGGCCACACCTGGACATGGTGACACTCGTTCCCACCTGGTCTCACCTGGAAATGTGAGTCAGATCCCACCTGGTCCTAACCTATAACTGGTGATTCTCGTTCCCACATGGACATCATGTGGACCTGGTGGCTGCGGTGTTTCTAGTTTGTCATGTACCTTGACACTGGTCCCCCCAGGGCCTCACCGGGACCTGGTGAGTGTGGTTGCCACTGCACCTCACCTGGACCTGTGATTCTGGTCTGCACCTGAGTACCCTGGATCTGGTGACTGTTGTCCCCACTGGGCTTCACCTGGATTTGGGGACTCTCGCCCCTCTGGCCTCACCAGGCCCTGTTTGACCATGGTCCTCAACTGGGCAAAATTGGGACCCTGTGACTGTGTTCCACAACTGAACCTCACCTGGACCACGGACTCTGGTCCCCTCTGGGTCTCACCATTCCCTAGTTACTGTGAACCCCACTTTCCCTGACTGACCTGCTGACCTGTGAAACCTGCGCCTGACCTCGAACTGTTGACTCTGGTTCTTTCAAGGGCCTCCCCTGTACCTGGTGATCCTGGTCCGCAACTGGGCCTCACCTGGACGTGGTGACTTGTCACCATGGGGACTCACCTGGACCTGCTTACTGTGTTCCACACCTGGGCCTCAGTAGACCTGTTGACCATGGTCCCAAGCTGGCCTCACATGGACCTGTTGCCTCTGATCCCCACGGTGCCTCACGTGTACCTGGTAACTCTGGTCCTCACCTGGGCCTCATCTGGACCTAGTGACTCTGCTCCCCGCCTGGCTTCACCTCGATCTGGTGACTGGTCCCCACCGGGCTTGACCTGCATCTGGTGACTCTGGTCCCCACCTGGACCTCTCCTGGACCTGGTGACTCTCTTTCCAACATGCACCTCACCTGGATCTGGTGACACTGGTCCTCAGTTTGGTCCTCACCTGGACCTGTGACTCAGGTCCTTCATATGGGCACATGGGACCTGGTTCTCAGTTCCATCGGGGGTCACCTCGACCTAGTGATTCTCCGTCCCCCTCTGGGCTTCTCTCTGACGTGGTGACTCTGGTCCCCACCTGGATATCACCAGCACCGGGTGACTCTGGTCCTCCTCTGGGACTCACCCGGAGCTGGGGACCTGCTCCTCAACTGGGCCTCAACAGGACCTGGTGAATCTACTTCCTCACTTAGGCCTCATCTGTACCTTGTGACTCTTTTCCCACCTGGCATCAATGGGACATGATTTCTCTGTTCCCCACCTGGGGCTCACCTGGACATGATAACTTTGCTCCACACTTTGGCCTCAACTGGTCCTGATGACGCTGGTTCCCCCACCTAGGCCTCAATCTGGACCTGGTGACTGTGGTCCCACCTGGGTCTCACCTGACCTGGTGACTCTCGTTCCCACATAAACTAAACCTGGACCTGGTGACTGTGGTGTTCTTGTAGACTCACATTTTCGTGGTGACTCCGGTACCCACTAGGGCCTCACCTGGATCTGGTGACTCTGGCCAGCAGGTTGGGCTCGCCTGGACCTGGTGAGTGGGGTTGACACCTGGGCCTCACCCATACCTGGTGACTCAGGTCTCCACGTGGGCCTCTTGGACCTGGTGAATCTTGTTCTTACCTGGTCCTTTCCCAGGCCCGTGGACTCTGGTCACCACATGGTTCTCACTTGGACCTGGTGAATCTGGTCCCCATCTGTGCCTCACCCAGTCCTGGTGACTTTTTTCCCCACCGGGACCTGATTGCTGTGGACTCTTTCTTGGCCTCACCTGAAACGGATGACTCTGAACGTATCTGAGTGTCACCCAGACCTTTTGACTCTGGTCCTCACCTAGCCATCATTGGTACATGGAGACTCTGATCCACACCTGAGCCTCACCTGGACATGATGACACTGGAACCTCTCTGGCCTCACCCTGACCTGGTGACCCTGGTCCCCATCTCGATGTCACCTGGACCTGGTGATTCTTGTACCCCTCTAGGACTCACCAGATCTGGTGACTCTCGTCCTCAACTGGGCCTCACTGGACCTAGTGGATATGCTCCATCTGGGCCTCATCTGGACCTGGTGACTCTGGTCCCTACCTGGGCATCATCGGGACATGGTTACTCTATTCCACACTGAGAATGACCTGATCCTGGTAACTCTGGTTCTCTCTTTGGACTCTTCTGTACCAGGTAACTCTGGCTCCACCTGGGCCTGACCTGTAACTGGTGACTCTGATCCTACGCATGGCCTCATCTGACCTAGTGACTGTGCTTCCCATCGGGACCTCACCTGACCTCATGTCTCCGGTCCCACCTGGGCTTACCAGGACCTGGTGTCTCTGGTACCCACATGGGTACCATCAGGATATGGTTACACGGTTCACTAACAGTGACACAGCGGACCTATTGCTCTGGTCTTCACCTGGGCCACACCTGGACATGGTGACACTGGTTCCCACCTGGGTCTCAACTGGACATGGTGACGGATCCCCCACCTGGTCCTCACGTGTAACTGGTGATTCTCGTTCCCACATGGACTCATGTGGAACTGGTGGCTGCAGTATTTTGAGCTTCTCATGTACCTCTTGACTCTGGTCCCCACCAGGGCCTCACCGGGACCTGGTGAATCTGGTCCCCATCTGGGCCATACCCAGTCCTGCTGACTTTTGTTCCCCACCTGACCTGATTGCTGTGGACTCTTTCTTGCCTCACCTGAAACGGGTGACTCTGATCCTATCTGCGCGTCACCTAGACCTGGTGACTCTGGTCCTCACCTGGGCATCATTGGTACCTGGTGACTCTGTTCCACACCTGAGCCTCACCTGGACATGATGACTCTGGAACCTCTCTGGGCATCAACCTGACCTGGTGACTCTGGTCCCCATATGGATGTCACCTGGACCACGGAATCATGGTACTTCTCTGGGCTTCAACCTGGTCTAGTGACTCTGGTCCTCAACTGGGCCTAACCTATAGTGATTATGCTCCATCTGGGCCTCATTTGGACCTGGTGACTCTGGTCCCTACCTGGGCATCATCGGACATGGTTCCACTGCATGGCCTGTAAGTTGGCCTCACCTGGACCTGGTAACTCTCGTCCTACCTGGACATCATTGGGACCTGGTTCCCTCTGTATGGCCTGCAGTTTGGCCTCACCTGGACCTGGTGAGTGGGTTTCACCTGGGCCTCACCCTTGCCTAGTGACACAGGTCCCCACGTGGCCTCACTTGGACCTGGTGAATCTGGTCCTTACCGGCCTCACCCGGAACTGGTAACTCTGGTCACCACCTGGGAATCACCTGGGCCTGGTGAATCTGGTCCCCATCTGGGCCTCATCCAGTCCTGGGACTTTGTTCCCCACCTGGACCTGATTGCTGTGGACTCCTTCTGGCCTCACCTGGAACTGGTGACTCTGATCCTAACTGGGCCTCACCCAGTTCTGGTGACTCTGGTCCTCATCTGTGGACCATTATGAGCTGGATAAACTCTTCCACCCCTGAGCCTCACCTGGGCATGATGACTCTGGAGCCCCTCTGGGCCTCAGCCTGATATGGTGACTCTGGTCCCTATCCGTATGTCACCTAGACCAGGTGAATCTGGTACCCTTCTATGCCTCAACTTGACCTGGTAAATCTGGTCCTCAACCTAGTGAACATGCTCCCCACCTGCGCCTCATCTGGACCTGGTGACTCAGGTTCTACCTGGCATCATCGGGACATGGTTACTCTATTCCCAACTGGGACTGACCTGATCCTGGTAACTCTGGTCCTGACTTTGGCCTCTTCTGTACCAGGTGACTCTGGCTCCACCTCGGCCTCACCTGTAACCTCTGACTCTGATCCTAAGCATGGCCTCACCTGACCTGGTGACTGTGGTTCCCATCGGGACCTCACCTGGACCTCATGTCTCTGGTCCCACCTGGGCCTCACCAGGACCTGGCGTCTCTGGGACCCTCCTGGGTAGCATCAGGATATGGTTACAGTGTTCACTAACAGTGCGCCAGCCGGAACTATTAACTCTGGTCTTCACCTGGGCCACACCTGCACATGGTGACACTGGTTCCCACCTGGGTCTCACCTGGACATGGTGAGTCGTATCCCACCTGGGCCTCACCTATAACTGGTGATTCTTGTTCCCACATGGAGATCATGTGGACCTGTTGTCCGCAGTGTTTCTAGCTTCTTTTTTTAAATTTTTATTTATTTATGATAGTCACAGAAGAGAGAGGCAGAGACACAGGCAGAGGGAGGAGCAGGCTCCATGCACAGGAGTTCGACGTGGGATTCGATCCGGTCTCCAGGATCGCGCCCTGGGCCAAAGGCAGGCGGCAAACCCTGCGCCACCCAGGGATCCCATGTGTTTCTAGCTTCTCATGTACCTCGTGACTCTGGTCCCCACCAGGGCCTCACTGGGACCTGCTGAGTGTGGTTGCCACCGCACCTCACCTGGACTGGTGATTCTGGTCTGCACCTGAGACTATCCTGGATCTGGTGACTGTGGTCCCCACCTGGGCTTCACCTGGATTTGGGGACTCTGGTCCCCATCTGGCCTCACCTGGCCGGTTGACCATGGTCCTCAACTGGGCAAAACTGGGACCCGGTGGCTGTGTTCCACAACTGGACCTCACCTTGACCAGTTCACCTGGTCCCCCTCTGGGTCTCACCGTGCCCTAGTGACTGTGAACCCCACTTTGGCCTGACTTGGACCTGCTTACCCTTTTTGCAACCTGCTCCTGACCTCGAACTTTTGACTCTGGTTCTTTCAAGGGCCTCCCCTGTCCCTGGTGATCCTGGTCCCCACCTGGGCCTCACCTGGACGTGGTGACTCTTGTCAACACCGGGGACTCACCTGGCCCTTGTTACTGTGTTCTACACCTGGGCCTCAAGTAGACCTGTTGCCTCTGATCCCCACCGGGGCCTCAGTTGTCTGGTAACTCTGGTCCTCACCTGGCCTCATCTGGACCTAGTGACTCTGGTCACCACCTGGGCTTCACCTGGATCTGGTGACTCTGGTCCCCACCTGGACTTCACCTGGATCTAGTGACTCTGGTCCCCACCTGGACATCTCCTGGACCTGGTGACTCTCTGTCCAACATGGACCTCACCTGGATCTGGTGACTCTGGTCCTCTCTTTGCCCTCACCTGGACCTGGTGCCTCTCATCCCCCCATTGAACTAACTCAAAACTGGCGAATCTTGCCACACCTAGGCCGCACCCAGACCTGGTGTCTCTTGTCCCCAGCTATGCCTCAATTCGACCTGATGAATCTGGTCCTCACCTGGGCCTCACATGGACCTGGGACTCAGCGGGATAGAGTGGCTCTGATTCCCACAAGGGGATCACCTGATTCTGCTGACTGTGGTGTTATTCTATGCCTCACCAGGACCTAGTGATTCTGTTTGCCATCTGGGCCTGCATGGCCCTAGTGACTCTGGTCCTCACCCAGGCATCATTGGGACCTGGATAATCTATTCCACACCTGGGCCTCACTTTGACCAGGGACCTCTGGTCCCATTCTGGGCCTCAAACTAAACTGGTTACTCTGGTTCCCCCTCTGAGCCTCAACCCTACCTGGTGACTCTGGTCACCCCTTAGGCTTCACATGGGCCTGCTGAAACTGGTCCTTAATTGGTCCGCACCTGGATCTGGTGATTGGTCGCCACCTGGGTCTCACCTGGACTTGTTGAATTCTGTTGCCTCCTGCGCCTCACCTGGACCTTGTGACTGTGGTCCCACCTGGACCTCACCTGGATCTGGTGGCTCTGGTTCCCATATGGGGCTCTCCTGGACCTGGTTCCTGTGGTCTCCATCTGGCCTCACCTGGAACACAATGACTCTGATCCATATTTGGACCTCTCCTGGACCTGTTGACTCTGGTCCTTACCTGGGCATCATTGGGTCCTGGATACTCTCTTATATTCCTGGGCCTCATCTGGACCTGGTGACTGTGGTCCCACCTGGGCCTCACCTGGACGAGGTGACTTGTTCCCACAGGGACCTCACCTGGACCTGGTGGCTCAGGTCCTCATATTGGCATCATGGGACCTGGTTTCTCAGTTCCACATCGGGGCCTCACCTGGACCTAGTGATTCTCGTCCCCTCTGGGCCTCACCCTGACGTGGTGACTCTGGTCCCACCTGGATATCACCAGTACCGGGTGACTCTGGTCCCCCTCTGGGACTCACCCGGAGCTGGCGACACTTGTCCTCAGCTGGATCTCAACAGTACCTGTTGAATCTACTCCTCACTTAGGCCTCGTCTGGACCTTGTGACTCTTTTCCCACCTGGCATCAATGGGATCATGGTTACTCTGTTTCCCACCTGGGCCTCACCTGGACATGATAACTTTGCTCCACACCTGAGCCTCACCTGGACATGATGACTCTGGATCCACTCTGGGCCTCCCTCTGACATGGAGACTCTGGTCACCATCTGGATGTCTCCTAGACCAGGTGAATCTGGTACCCCTCTAGGCCTCAACCAAACCTGGTGACTCTAGTCCTCAACTGGGCCTTACCGGGACCTAGTGAATATGCTCCCCAACTGCGCCTCATCTGGATATGGTGACTCTGGTTCTACGTGGGCATCATCGGGACATGGTTACTCTATTCCCCACTGGGGCGACCTGATCCTGGTAACACTATTCCTGACTTTGGCATTTTCTGGTGAGTGTGGTTGCCACCTGCACCTCACCTGGACCTGGTTATTCTGGTCTGCACCTGAGACTCCCCTGGATCTGGTGACTGTGGTCCCCACCTGGGCTTCACCTGGATTTGGGGACTCCGGTCCCCATCTGGGCCTCACCTGGCCCTTTGACCATGGTCCTCAACTGGGGAAAATTGGGACCCTGTGACTGTGTTCCACAACTGGACCTCACCTGGACCAGGTGACTCTGGTCCCCCTCTGGGTCTCACCGTGCCCTAGTCACTGTGAACCCCACTTTGGCCTGACTTCGACCTGCTGACCCTGGTTGCCACCTGTGCCTGACCTCGAACTGTTGACTCTGGTTCTTTCAAGGGCCTCCCTGTACCTAGTGATCCTGATGCCCACCTGGGCCTCACCTGCACGTGGTGTCTCTAGTCACCACACCTGGGCCTCAATTACACCTCTTGACCATAGTCCCCAAGCTCGCCTCACATGGACCTGTTACCTCTGATCCCCACCGGGGCCTCACGTGTACCTGGTAACTCTGGTCCTCCAGGGCCTCATCTGCACCTAGTGACTCTGGTCCCCACCTGGACTTCACCTGGATCTCGTGACTCTGGTCCCCACCTGGAACTCACATGTATCTGGTGACTCTGGTCTCAGTTTGGCCTCACCTGGACTGGTGTCTCTCGTCCCCACTTTGACCTAACTCAGAACTGCTGAATCTTGCCCCACCTAGGCCGCACCCAGACCTGATGACTCTTGTCCCCAGCTATGCCTCAATTCGACCTGATGAATCTGGTCCTCACGTGGGCCTCACATGGACCTGGGACTCAGCGGGATAGAGTGGCTCTGGTTCCCACAAGGGGCTCACCGATACTGGTGACTGTATTCTTATTCTATGCCTCACCAGGACCTAGTGATTCTGTTCCCCATCTGGGCCTCCATGGCCCTAGTGACTCTGGTCCTCACCCAGGCATCATTGGGACCTGGATACTCTATTCCACACCTGGGCCTCACTTTGTCCAGGGACCTCTGGTCCCATTCTGGCCTCAAACTAAACTGGTTACTCTGGTTCCCCCTCTGGGACTCACCTTACCTGGTGACTCTGGTCACCCCTTGGGCTTCACTTGCGCCTGGTGAATCTGTTTCTTAGCTGGTCCGCACCTGGATCTGGTGACAGGTCACCACGTGGGCCTCACCTGGACTTGGTGAATCATGTTGCCACCTGCGCCTCACCTGGACCTTGTGACTGCGGTCCCTCCTGGACCTCACCTGGATCTGGTGGCTCTGGTTCCCATATGGGGCTCTCCTGGACCTGGTTCCTGTGGTCTCCATCTGGCCTCACCTGGAACACAATGACTCTGATCCATATTTGGGCCTCTCCTGGACCTGTTGACTCTGGTCCTTACCTGGGCATCATTGGGACCTGGATACTCTCTTATATACCTGGGCCTCACCAGGACTTGGTGACTGTGATCCCACCTGGGCCTCACCTGGACGGGGTGACAGGTTCCACAGGGACATCACCTGGACCTGGTGACTCAGGTCCTCATATGGGCATCTTGGGACCTGGTTTCACAGTTCCACATCGGGGCCTCACCTGGACCTAGTGATTCTCGGCCCCCTCAGGGCCTCACCCTGACTTGTGACAGGTCCCCACATGGATATCACCAGAACCGGGTGACACACCCGGAGCTGGGGACACTGGTCCTCAGGTGGGCCTCAACAGGACCTGTGAATCTATCCAAACTTAGGCTTCGTCTGGACCTTGTGACTCTTTTCCCACCTGGCATCAATGGGACATGGTTACTCTGTTCCCCACCTGGGCCTCATCTTGACATGATAATTTGCTGCACACTTTGGCCTCAACTGGTCCTGATGACTCTCGTCCCCCAACCTAGGCCTCAATCTGACTGGTGACTGTCGTCCCCAACTGGGTCTCAGCTGGACCTGGTGACTCCCGTTCCCACATGAACCACACCTGGACCTGGTGACTGTGGTGTTCTTGTAGACTCACATTTACCTTGTGACTCCCGTCCCCACTAGGGCCTCACCTGGATCTGGTGACACTGGCCTGCATGCTGGCCTCACCTGGACCTGGTAACTCTGGTCCCTACCTGGACATCATCGGGACACGGTTCCTCTGCATGGCCTGCAGGTTGGCCTCAGCCGGACCTGGTGAGTGGGGTTGCCACCTGGGTCTCACCCATACCTGGTGACACAGGTCCCCACGTGGGCCTCACTTGGACCTGGTGAATCTGGTCCTTACCTGGTCCTCACCCGGACCTGGTAACCCTGGTCACCACCTGGGAATCACCTGGACCTGGTGAATATGGTCCCCATCTGGGCCTCACACAGTCCTGTTGACTTTCTTCCCCACCTGGACCTGATTGCTGTGGACACCTTCTTGGCCTCAACTGGAACTGGTGACTCTGATCCTAACTGGGCCTCACCCAGATCTGGTGACTCTGGTCCTCACCTGTGGAACATATGACCTGGATACTCTGTTCCACACCTGAGCCTCACCTGGACATGATGACTCTGGATCCCCTCTGGTAATCAGCCTGACATGGTGACTCTGGTCCCCATCTGGATGTCACCTAGATCAGCTGAATCTGGTACCCCTCTAGGGCCTCAACTAAACCTGGTGACTCAGGTCCTCAACAGGGCCTCAACGGAACCTAGTGAATATGCTCCCCCTGCGCCTCATCTGGACTTGTGTGACTGGTGCTGGTTCTATCTGGGCATCATTGGGACACATGGTTACTCTGTTCCCCACTGGGACTGACCTGATCCTGGTAACTTGGTCCGGACTTGGCCTCTTCTGTACCAAGTGACTCTGGCTCCACCTGGGCCACACCTTTAACTGGTGACTCTGATCCTAAGCATGCCTCACCTGACATGTGACTGTGGTTCCCATCGGGACCTCACCTGGACCTCTTGTCTCTGGTCCCACCTGGGCCTCACCAGGGCCTGGTGTCTCTCGGTACACACCTGGTAGAATCAGACATGGTTACACTGTTCACTAACAGTGACCCAGCCCGACCTATTAACTCGGTCTTCACCTGGGCCACACCTGGACATGGTGACTGGTTCCCACCTGGGTCTCACCTGGACATGGTCACTCGGATCCCCACCTGGTCCTTACCTGTAACTGGTGATTCGTGTTCCCACATGGACATCATGTGGACCTGGTGGCTGCATTGTTTCTAGCTTCTCATGTACCTTCGCGACGCTGGTCCCCACCAGGGCCTCACCGGGACCTGGTCAGTGTGGTTGCCACCTGCATCTCACCTGCACCTGGTGATTCTGGTCTGCCCTGAGACTACCCTGGATCTAGTGACTGTGGTCCCCACTGGGCTTCACCTGGATTTGGGGACTCCGGTCCCCATCTGGGCCTCACCTGGCCCTGTTGACCATGGTCCTCAACTGGGCAAATCGGGACGCGGTGTGACGTGTTCCACAACTGGAAATCAAATGGACCACGTGACTCTGGTTCCCCTCTGGGTCTCACCGTACCTAGTGACTGTGAAACCCACTTTGGCCTGACGTGGACCTGCTGACCCTAGTGGAAGCTGCGCCTGACCTCGAACTGTTGACTCTGCTTCTTTCAAGGGCCTCCCCTGTACCTGGTGATCCTGGTCTCCACCGGGCCTCACCTGGACGTGGTGACTCTTGTCACAACTGGGGACTCACCTGGACCTGCTTACTGTTTCCACACCTGGGCCTCAATAGACCTGTTGACCATGGTCCCCAAGCGGCCTCAATGGACCTGTTGCCTCTGATCCCCACCGGGGCCTCACGTGTACCTGGTAACTCTGGTCCTCACCTGGGCCTCATCTGGACCTAGTGACTCTGGTCCCCACCTGGGCTTCACATGGATCTGGTGACTCTGGTCCACCTGGACTTCACCTGATCTGGTGACTCTGGTACCCACCTGGACCTCTCCTGGACCTGTGACTCTCTTTCCAACATGGAGCTCACCTGGGTCTGGTGACTCTGGTCCTCAGTTTGGCCTCACCTGGACTGGTGTCTCTCGTCCCCACTTTGACCTAACTCAGAAACTGCTGAATCTTCCCCACCTAGGCCTCACCCAGACCTGGTGACTCTTGTCCCCAGCTATGCCTCAATTCGACCTGATGAATCTGGTCCTCACGTGGGCCTCCATGGACCTGGACTCAGCTGGATAGAGTGGCTCTGGTTCCCACAAGCGGCTCACCTGATACAGCTGACTGTGTCTTATCTATGCCACACCAGGACCTAGTGATTCTGTTCCCCATCTGGGCCTGCATGGCCCTAGTGACTCTGGTCCTTACCCAGGCATCATTGGGATCTGGATACTCTATTCCACACTGGGCCTCACTTCACCAGGGACGCTAGGTTCCCATTTGGGCCTCAAACTAACTGGTTACTCAGGTTCACCCTCTGGGCCTCACCCTACCTGGTGACTTGGACACCTTGGCTTCACTTGGGCCTGGTGAATGTGGTCCTTATCTGATCCGCACAAGGATGTGGTGACGGTGCCACCTGGGCCTCACTTGGACTTGGTGAATCCTGTTCACCTGCGCCTCACTGGACCTTGTGACTGTGGTCCCACCCGGATATCACCTGGATCTGGTGGCTCTGATTACCATAGGGCTCTCCTGGACCTGGTTGCCTGTGGTCTCCATCTCCTCACCTGGAACACAATGACTCTGACCATATTTGGGCCTCTCCTGGACCTGTTGACTCTGGTCCTTACCTGGCATCATTGGAACCTGGATACTCTCTTATATACGGGCCTCACCTGGACCTGGTGACTGTGGTCCCACCTGGGCCTCACCTGGACGAGGTGACTGTTTCCCACAGGAACCTCACCTGGACCTGGTGACTCAGGTCCTCATATGGGCATCATGGGACCTGGTTTCTCAGTTCCACATCGGGGCCACACCTGGACCTAGTGATTCTCGTCCGCCTCTAGCCTCACCCTGAGGTGGTGACTCTGGTCCCCACCTGGATATCACCAGGTCCGGGTGACTCTGGTCCCCCTCTGGGACTCACCTGGAGCTGGGGACACTGGTCCTCAACTGGGCCTCAACAGGACCTGGTGAATCTACTCCTCACTTAGGCTCGTCTGGACCTTGTGACTCTTTTCCCACCTGGCATCAATGGGATATGGTTACTCTGTTCCCCACCTGGGCCTCACATGGACATGATAACTTTGCTCCACACTTTGGCCTTAACTGGTCTGATGACTCTGGTCGCCCCACCTAGGCCTCAATCTGGATCTGGTGACTGGTCCCCACATGGGTCTCACCTGGACCTGGTGCCTCTCGTTCCCACATGACCCACACCTGGACTGGTGTCTGTTGTGTTCTTGTAGACTCACATTAACTGGTGACTCCGGTCCCACTAGGGCCTCACCTGGATCTGGTGACTCTGGCCTGAAGGTTGGCCTCACCTGGACCTGGTGAGTGGGGTTGCCACCTGGGCCTCACCCATACCTGGTGACTCAGGTCTCCACGTTGGCCTCTTCGACCTGGTGAATCTGGTCCTTACCTGGTCCTCCCCAGACCCGGGGACTCTGGTCACCTCCTGGGCCTCACTGGACCTGGTGAATCTGGTCCCCATTTGGGCCTCACCAGTCTGGGACTTTGTTCCCCACCTGGACCTGATTGCTGTGGATTCTTTCTTGGCCTCACAAGGAACTGGTGACTCTGATCCTGTCTGCGCGTCACCTAGACCTGCTGACTCTGGTCCTCACCTGGGCATCATTGGTACCCGGTGACTCTGTTCCACACCTGAACATCACCTGGACATGAGGACTCTGGAACCTCTCTGGGCCTCACTGACCTGGTGACTCTGGTCCCCATCTGGATGTCACCTGGACCAGGTGATTCTGGTAGCCCTCTAGGCCTCTCCAGATCTCTTGACTCTGGTCCTCAACTGGGCCTAACCTGGACTAGTGAATATGCTCCATCAGGGTCTCATTTGGACCTGGTGACTCTCGTCGCTACCTGGCCATCATCGGGACATGGTTCCACTGCATGGCCTGCAGGTTGGCCTCATCTAGTGCTGGTAAATATGGTCCCTACCTGGGCATCATCGGGACATGGTTCCACTGCATGGCCTGCAGGTTGGCCTCACCTGGACGTGGTAACTCTAGTACCAACCTGGGCATCATCGGGAAATGGTTCCTCTGCATGGCCTGCATGTTGGCCTCAGCTGGACCTCGTGAGTGTGGTTGCCACCTGGGGCTCACCCATACCTGTTGACTCAGGTCCCCACGTGGGCCTCTTGGACCTGTGAATCTGGTCCTTACCTGGTCCTCTCCCAGACCCGGGGACTCACCTCACCACCTGGGCCTCACCTGGCCCTGGTGAATCTGGTCCCCATCTGGGCCTCACACAGTCCTGGTGACTTTGTTCCCCACCTGGACCTGATTGCTATGGACTCTTTCTTGGCCTCACCTGGACCTGGGGACTCTGATCCTAACTGGGCCTCACCCAGATCTGGCGACTCTGGTCCTCACCTGTGGACCATTATGACCTGGATACTCTGTTCCACACCTGAGCCTCACCTGGACATGATTACTCTGGATCCACTCTGAGCCTCACCCTGACATGGTGACTCTGGTCCCCATCTGGATGTCACTAGACCAGGTGAATCTGGTACCCCTCTGGGCCTCAACCAGATCTGGTGACTTGGTCCTCAACTGGGCCTCACCTGAACCTAGTAAATATGCTCCATCTGGGCCTCATTTGGACCTGGTGACTCTGGTCCCTACGTGGGCAACATCGCGACCTGGTTCCACATAATGGTCTACAGGTTGGCCTCTTCTTGACCTGGTAACTCTGGTCCCTACCTGGGCATCATCGGGACACGGTTCCTCTGCATGGCCTGCAGGTTGGCCTCATCTAGACCTGGTGAGTGGGCTTGCCACCTGGGCCTCACCCATACCTGGTGACACAGGTCTCACGTGGGCGTCACTTGGACCTGGTGAATCTGGTCCTTACCTGGTCCTCACCCGGAACTGGTAACCCTTGTCACCAAATGGGAATCACCTGGACCTCGTGAATCTGGTCCCCATCTGGGCCTCACACATTCCTGGTGTCTTTGATCCCCACTGGACCTGATTGCTGTGGACTCCTTCTTGGCCTCACCTGGAACTGCAACTCTGATCCTAACTGGGCCTCACCCAGATCTGGTGACTCTGGTCCTCACCTGTGGACCATTATGACCTGGATACTCTGTTCCACACCTGAACCTCACCTGGACATGATGACTCTGGATGCCCTCTGGGCCTCACCTGACATGGTGACTCTGGTCCCCATCTGGATGTCCCCTAGACCAGGTGAATCTGGTACCCCTCTAGGCGTCAACTAGACCTGGTGACTCTGGTCCTCATCTGGGCCTCACCTGGACCTAGTGAATATTCTACCCACCTGCGCCTCGCTGGACCTGGTGACTCTGACTCTACCTGGGCATCATTGGGACATGGTTACTGTATTACCCACTGGGACTGACCTGATCCTGGTAACTCTGGTCCTGACTTTGGCCTCTTCTGTACCAGGTGACTCTGGCTCCACCTGGGCCTCACTGTACCTGGTAACTCTGATCCTAAGCATGGGCTCACCTGACCCGGTGACTGTGGTTCCCATCGGACCTCACTTGGACCTCATGTCTCCGGTTACACCTGGGCCTCATCAGGACCTGGTGTCTCTGGTACCACCTGGGTAGCATCAGCATATGGTTACACTGTTCACTAACACTCATCCAGCCGGACCTAATAATCTGGTCTTCACCTGGGGCACCGTGGACATGGTGACACTGGTTCCCACCTGGGTCTCACCTGGACATGGTGAGTCGGATCCCACCTGGTCCTCACCTGTAACTGGTGATTTTCATTCCCACATGGACATCATGTGAACCTGGTGGCTGCAGTGTTTCTAGCTTGTCATGTACGTCGTGTCTCTGGTCCCCACCGGGGCTCTCCGGACCGGGTGAGTGTGGTTGCCACCTGCACCTCACATGGACCTGGTGATCTGGGCCTCACCCAGTCCTGGTGACTTTGTTCCCCACCTGGACCTGATTGCTGTGGACTCTTTCTTAGCCTCACCTGGAACTGGTGACTCTGATCCCTGCGCGTCACCCAGACCTGGTGACTCTGGTCCTCACCTGGGCATCATTGGTACTGGTGACTCTGTTCTACACTTGAGCCTCAACTGGACATGCTGACTCTGGAACCTCTCTGGGCCTCACCCTGCCTTGGTGACTCTGGTACCCATCTGGATGTCACCTGGACCAGGTGATTCTGGTACCGCTCTAGGCCTCAAACAGTTCTGGTGAACCTGGTCCTCAACTGGGCCTCACCTGGACCTAGTGAATATGCTCCATCTGGACTCATTTGGTGACTCTGGTACCTACCTGGGCATCATAGGGATATGGTTCCAATGCATGGCTTGCAGGTTGGCCTCACCTGGACCTGGTAACTCTGGTCCCTACCTGGGCATAATCGGGACATGGTTCCACTGCATGGCCTGCAGGTTGGCCTCACCTGGACCTGGTGAGTGGGGTTGCCAATTGTGCCTCACCCATACCTGGTGACACAGGTCCCCACGTGGGCCTCAATTGGACCTGGTGAATCTGGTCCTTACCTGGTCCTTCCCCAGAACTGGTAACTCTGGTCACCACCTGGGAATCACCTGGGCCTGGTGAATCTGGTCCCCATCTAGGCCTCACCAGTCCTGGTGACTTTGTTCCCCACAGGGACCTGATTGCTGTGGACGCCTTCTTTGCCTCAACTGGGACTAGTGACTCTGATCCTAACTGGGCCTCACCCAGATCTGGTGACTCTGGTCCTCACCTGTGGACCATTAACCTGGATACTCTGTTCCACACCTGAGCCTCACCTGGACATGAGACTCTGGATCCCCTCTGGGCCTCACCCTGACATGGTGACTCTGGTCCCCATCTGGATGTCACTAGACCAGGTGAATCTTGTACCCCTCTAGGCCTCAACTAGACCTGGTGACTCTGGTCCTCAACTGGGCCTCACGGGACCTAGAGAATATGCTCCCCACCTGCGCCTCATCGCTGGACCTGGTGACTCTGTTCTACCTGGCATCATCGGGACATGGTTACTGTATTCCCACTGGGACTGACCTGATCCTGGTAACTCTGGTGACTTTGGCCTCTTCTGTACCAGGTGACTCTGGCTCCACCTGGGCCTCACCTGACTGGTGACTCTGATCCTAAGCATGGCCTCACCTGACTGACTGTGGTTCCCATCGGGACCTCACCTGGACCTCATGTCTCTAGTCGCACCTGGGCCTCACCAGGACCTGGTGTCTCTGGTACCCACCTGGGTAGCATCAGGATATGGTTACACTCTTCACTATCAGTGACAGCGGACTATTAACTCTGGTCTTCACCTGGGCCACACCTGGATGTGGTGACACTGGTTCCCATGGGTCTCACCTGGACATGGTGAGTCGGATCCCCACCTGGCCTCATTTGTAACTGGTGATTCTCGTTCCCACATGGACACCATGTCGACCTGGTGGCTGCAGTGTTTCGCTTCCTCATGTACCTCGTACTCTGGTCCCCACCAGGCCGCACCGGGACCTGGTGAGTGTGGTTGCCACCTGCACCTCACCTGCAGCTGGTGATTCTGGTCGTTCACCGAGACTACCCTGGATCTCTGGTGATGTGGTCCCCACCTGGGCTTCACCTGGATTTGGGACTCCGGTCCCCATCTGGGCCTCAACTGGCCCTGTTGACCATGGTCCTCACTGGGCAAAATTGGGACCTGACTGAGTTCCACAACTGGACCTCACAGACCAGGTGACTCTGGTCCCCCTCTGGGTCTCAACCGGTGCCCTAGTGACTGTGAACCCCACTTTGGCCTGACTTGGACCTGCTGACCCTGGTTGCCACCTGCGCCTGACCTCTAAACTGTTTGACTCGGTTCTCTCAAGGGCCTCCCCTGTACCTGGTGATCCTGGTCGCAACTGGCCCCACCTGAACGTGGTGACCCTTGTCAGCCGGGGGACTCACCAGGACCTGCTTCCTGTGTTCCACACCTGGGCCTCAAGTAGACCTGTTGACCATGGTCCCCAAGGCGGCCTCACATGGACCTGTTTCCTCTGATCCCCACCGGGGCCTCACGTGTAATCTGGTCCTCAACCTGGTCCTCACCTGGGCCTCATCTGGACCTAGTGACTCTGGTCCCCACCTGGGTTTCACCTGGATCTGGTGACTCTGGTCCCACCTGGAACTCACCTGGATCTGGTGACTCTGGTCCTCAGTTTGGCCTCACCTGGACCTGGTGTCTCTCGTCCCCACTTTGACCTAACTCAGAACTGCTGAATCTTGACCCACCTAGCCGCACGCAGACCTGGTGACTCTTGTCCCCAGCTCTGCCTCAATTCGACCTGATGAATCTGCTCCTCACGTTGGCCTCACATGGACCTGGGACTCAGCTGGATAGAGTGGTTTCTGGTTCCCACAACGGGCTCACATGATAACTGGTGACTGTGGTCCCACCTGGACCTCACCTGGACGAGGTGACTGGTTCCCACAGGGACCTCACCTGGACCTGTGACTCAGGTCCTCATATGGGCATCATGGACCTGGTTTCCTCAGTTCCACATCGGGACCTAACCTGGATGGACCTAGTGATTCTCGTCCCATTATGGTCCTCACCCTGACGGGGTGACTCTGGTCCCCACCTGGATATCACCAAACCGGGTGATCTGGTCCCCCTCTGGCTAACCCGGAGCTGGGGACACTGGTCCTCACTGGGCCTCAACAGGACCTGGTGCTCTGCTCCTACTTAGGCCTCGTCGATCTTGTGACTCTTTTCCCCACCTGGCATCAATGGGACATGGTTAGTTTTGTTCCCCACCTGGGCCTCACCTGGACATGATAACTTTGCTCCACATTTTGGCCTCAACTAGTCCTGATGACTCTGGTCCCCCGACCTAGGCGTCAATCTGGACATGATTGCTGTGGACTCCTTCTTAGCCTCAACTGAACTGGTGAATCTGATCAGATTGAGGATCCCCAATCTGGGCCTCACTGGCCCTGTGAACCATGGTCCTCAACTGGCAAAATTGGGACCCGTGACTTTTTCCACCCCTGGACCACACCTGGACCAGGTGACTCTGGTCCCCTCTGGGTCTCACCGTGCCCTAGTGACTGTGAACCCGACTTTGCCTGACTTGGACCTGCTGACCCAGGTTGACACCTGCGCCTGACCACGAACTGTGACTCTGGTTCATTCAAGGGCTTCCCCTGTCCCTGGTGATCTTGGTCCCCCCTGGACTCACCTGGACGTGGTGACCCTTGTCACCCACCGGGGACTCACCTGGACCTGGTTACTGTGTTCCACACCTGGCCTCAAGTAGTCCTGTTGACCATGGTACCGAAGCCGCCTCATATGGACCTGTTTCCTCTTCCCACCGGGGTATCACGTGTACCTGGTAACACTGGTCCTCACTTGGGCCTCATCTGGACCTAGTGACTCTGGTCCCCACCTTGGCTTCACTGGATCTGGTGACTCTGGTCCTCAACTGGGCCTCACGTGGACCTATTAATATGCCCATCTGGGCCCATTTGGACTTGGTGACTCTCTTCCCTACCTGGGCATCATCGGGACATGGTTCCACTGCATGGCCTTTAGGTTGGCCGCCCCTGGACCTGGTAACTGTGGTTCTACCTGGGCATCATCGGGACGTGGTTACTCTATTCCCAGTGGGACTGACTTGATCGTGGTGACTCTGGTCCTCTTTTCGCCTCTTCTGTGCCATGTGACTCTGGCTCCCCTGGATCTCACCTGTAAGTGGTGACTCTGATCCTAAGCATGGCCTCACCTGACCTGGTGACTTTGGTTTCCATCGGTACCTCACCTGGTCCTCATGCCTCTGGTCCCACTGGGACACACCAGGACCTTGTATCTGGTACACACCTGAGTAGCATCAGGTATGGTTACACTGTTCACTAACAGTGACCCGGCCGGACCTATTAACTCTCGTCTTCACCTGGTCCACACTTGGACATGGTGACACTGGTTCCCACCAGGGTCTCACCTGGACATGGTGACTCAGATCCCCACCTGGTACTCACTTGTAACTTGTAATTCTCGTTCCCACATGGACATCATGTGGACCTGGTGGCTGCAGTGTTTCTAGCTTCTCATGTACCTCATGACTCTGGTCCCCACCAGGGCCTCACCCGGACTTGGTGAGTGTGGTTGCCACCTGCACCTCACCAGGACCTGGTGATTCTGGTCTCCACCTGAGACTACAATGGATCTGGTGACTGTGGTCCCCACTGGGCTTCACCTGAATTTGGGTACTCAGGTCCCCATCTGGGCCTCACCTGGCCCTGTTGACCATGGTCCTCAACTGGGCAAAATTGGGACCCGGTGACTCTGTTCCACAACTGGATCTCACCTGGACCAGGTGACTCTGGTCCCCCTCTGGGTCTCACTGTGCCCTAGTGACTGTGAACCCCACTTTGGCCTGACTTGGACCTGCTGACCCTGGTTGCCACCTGCGCCTGACCTCGAATGTTGACTCTGGTTCTCTCAAGGGCCTCCCTGTACCTGGTGATCCTGGTCCCCAATTGGGCCTCAACTGGACGTGGTGACTCTTGTCACCACGGGGACTCACCTGGACCTGGTTCTGTGTTCCACACCTGGGCCTCATGTAGTCTTGTTGACCATGGTCCCCAAGCCGGGCTCACGTGGACCTTTGGCTCTGATCCCCGCCAAGGGCTCACGTGTATCTGGTAACTCTGATCCTCACCTGGGCCTAATCAGGACCTAGTGACTCTGGTCCCCCCTGGGTTCACATGGATATGGTGAATCTGGTCCCACCTGGACTTCACCTGGATCTGGTGACTCTGGTCCCCACCTGGACTTCACCTGGATCTGGTGACTCTGGTCCCCACCTGGACCTCTCCTGGACCTGGTGACTCTCTTTCCAACATGGACCTCACCTGGATCTGGTGACTCTGGTCCTCAGTTTGGCCTCACCTGGACCTGGTGTCTCTCGTCCCCACTTTGACCTAACTCAGAACTGCTGAATCTTGCCCCACCTAGGCCGCACCCAGACCTGGTGACTCTTGTCCCAGCTATGCCTCAATTCGACCTGATTGAATCTGGTCCTCACGTGGGCCTCACATGGACCTGGGACTCAGCTGGATAGAGTGGCTCTGGTTCCCACAAGGGGCACCTGATACTGTGACTGTGGTCTTATTCTATGCCTCACCAGGACCTAGTGATTCTGTTCCCCATCTGGGCCTGCATGGCCTAGTGACTCTGGTCTCACCCAGGCATCATTGGGACCTGGATACTCTATTCCACACTGGGCCTCACTTTGACAGGGATCCTGGTCCCATTCTGGGCCTCAAACTAACTGGTTACTCTGGTTCCCCTCTGGCCTCACCCTTACCTGGTGACTCTGGTCACCCCTTGGGCTTCACTTGGGCCTGGTGAATCTGGTCCTTAGCTGGTCCGCACCTGTGGTGACTGGTCGCCACCTGGGCCTCACCTGGACTTGGTGAATCCTGTTGCCACCAGCGCCTCACCTGGACCTTGTGACTGTGGTCCCACCTGGACCTCACCTGGATCTGGTGGCTCTGGTTCCCATATGGGGCTCTCCTGGACTGTTCCTGTGGTCTCCATCTCCCTCACCTGGAACACAATGACTCTGATCCATATTTGGGCCTCTCATGGACCTGTTGACTCTGGTCCTTACCTGGGCATCATTGGGACCTGGATACTCTCTTATATACCTGGGCCTCACCTGGACCTGGTGACTGTGGTCCCACCTGGGTCACCTGGACGGGTGACTGGTTCCCACAGGGACCTCACCTGGAACCTGGTGACTCAGGTCCTCATGGGCATCATGGGACCTGGTTTCTCAGTTCCACATCGGGGCTCACCTGGACCTAGTGATTCTCGTCCCCCTGGGCCTCACCCTGACGTTGACTCTGGTCCCCACCTGGATATCACCAGAACCGGGTGACTCACACCGGAGCTGGGACACTGGTCCTCAACTGGGCCTCAAAGGACCTGGTGAATCTACTCCTCACTTAGGCCTCGTCTGGACCTTGTGACTCTTTTCCCACCTGGCATCAATGAGACATGGTTACTCTGTTCCCACCTGGTCACTGGACATGATAGCTTTTCTCCACACTTTGGCCTCAAATGGTCCTGATGACCTGGTCCCCCCACCTAGGCCTCAATCTGGACCTGGTGACTGTGGTCCCCACTGGGTCTCACCTGGACCTGGGGACTCTCGTTCCCACATGAACCACACCTGGACCTGGTGACTGTGTTTCTTGTAGACTCACATTTACCTTGACTCCGGTCCCCACTAGGGCCTCACCCGGATCTGGTGACTCTGGCCTGCAGGTTGGCCTCACCTGGACCTGGTGAGTGGGGTTGCCATGGGGCCTCACCCATACTGGTGACTCAGGTCCCCACGTGGGCCTCTTGGACCTGGTGAATCTGGTCCTTACCTGGTCCTCTCCCAGACCCGGGACTCTGGTCACCACCTGGGCCTCACCTGGACCTGGTGAATCTGGTCCCCATCTGGGCCTCACCCAGGCATGGTGACTTTGTTCCCCACCTGGACTGATTGCTGTCTTCTTTCTTGGCCTCACCTGGAATGGTGAATCTGATCCTATCTGCGCGTCACCCAGACCTGGTGACTCTGGTCCTCACCTGGGCATTATGGTACCTGGTGACTCTGTTCCACACCTTAGGCTCACCTGGACATGATGACTCTGGAACCCTCTGGGCCTCACCCTGACATGGTGACTCTGGTCCCCTCTGGATGTCACCTAGACCAGGTGAACTGGTTACCCTCTAGGGCTCAAATAGACCTGGTGACACTGGTCCTCAACTGGGTCACCGACCTAGTGAATATGCTCCCCACCTGCGCCTCATCTGGACCTGGTGACGCTGGTCTACCTGGGCATCATCGGACATGGTTACTCTGTTCCCCACTGGGACTGACCTGATCTGGTAACTCTGCTCCTGACTTTGGCCTCTTCTGTACCAGGTGACTCTGCTCCACCTGGGCCTAACCTGTAACTGGTGACTCTGATCCAAAGCATGGCCTCTCTGACCTGGTGACTGTGGTTCCATCGGGACGTCACATGGACCTCATGTCTCCGGTCCCACCTGGCCTCACCAGGACCTGGTGTCTCTGGTACCCTCCTTGGTAGCATCAGGATATTGTTAAACTGTTCACTAACAATGACGCAGCCGGACCTATTAACTCTGGTATTCACCTGGGCCACACTGGACATGGTGACACTGGTTCCCACCTGGGTCTCACCTGGACATGGTGAGTCGGATCCCAATGGTCCTCACCTGTAACTGGTGATTCTCGTTCCCACATGGACATCATGTGGACCTGGTGGCTGCAGTGTTTCTAGCTTCTCATGTCATCGTGGCTCTGATCCCCACCAGGGCCTCACCGGGACCTGGTGAGTGTGGTTGCCACCTGCACCTGACCTGGACGTGGTGATTCTGGTCTGTAACCGAGACTACCCTGGATCTGGTGACTGTGGTCCCCACCTGGGCTTCACCTGGATTTGGGGACTCCGGTCCCCATCTGGGCCTCACCTGGCTCAGTTGACCGTGGTCCTCAACTGGGCAAAAAATTGGGACCGGTGACTGTGTTCCACAACTGGACCTCACCTGGACCAGGTGACTCTGGTCCCCCTCTGGGTCTCACCGTGCCCTAGTGACTGAACCCCACTTTGGCCTGACTTGGACCTGCTGACCCTGGTTGCCACCTGCCTGACCTCGAACTGTTGACTCTGGTTTTTCAAGGGCTCCCCTGTACCTGGTCATCCTGGTCCCCCTGGGCCTCACCTGGACGTGGTGACCTTTGTCACCACCGGGGACTCACCTGGACCTGGTTATTGTGTTCCACACCTGGATGGCCTCAAATAGACCTGTTGACCATGGTCCCCAAACCGGCCTCACATGGACCTGTTTCCTCTGATCTCCACCGGGGCCTCACGTGTACCTGGTAACTCTGGTCCTCACCTGGGCCTCATCTGGACCTAGTGACTCTGGTCCCCACCTGGGCTTCACCTGGATCTGGTGACTCTGGTCCCCACCTGGACTTCACCTGGATCTGGTGACTCTGGCCCCACCTGGACCTCTCGTTGACCTGGTGACTCTCTTTCCAACATGGACCTCGCCTGGATCTGGTGACTCTGGTCCTCAGTTTGGCCTCACCTGGACCTGGTGTCTCTCGTCCCCACTTTGACCTAACTCAGAACTGCTGAATCTTGCCCCACCTAGGCCGAACCCAGACCTGGTGACTCTTGTCCCCAGCGTTGCCTCAATTCGACCTGATGAATCTGGTCCTCACATGGGCCTCACATGGACCTGGGACTCAGCTGGATAGAGTGGCTCTGGTTCCCACAAGGGTCTCACGTGATACTGCTGACTGTGGTCTTATTCTATGCCTCACAGGACCTAGTGATTCTGTTCCCCATCTGGGCCTGCATGGCCCTAGTGACTCTAGTCCTCACCCAGGCGTCTTTGGGACCTGGATACTCTATTCCACACCTGGGCCTCACTTTGACCAGGGACCTCTGGTCCCATTCTGGGCCTCAAACTAAACTGGTTACTCTGGTTCCCCCTCTGGGCCTCACCCATACCTGGTGACTCTGGTCACCCCTTGGGTTTCACTTGGGCCTGGTGAATCTGGTCCTTAGCTGGTCCGCACCTGGATCTGGTGACTGATCGCCAACTGGGCCTCACCTGGACTTGGTGAATCCTGTTGCCACCTGCGCCTCCCCTGGACCTTGTGACTGTGGTCCCACCTGGACCTCACCTGGATCTGGTGGCTCTGGTTCCCATATGGGGCTCTCCTGGACCTGGTTCCTGTGGTCTCCTTCGGGCCTCACCTGGAACACAATGACTCTGATCCATTTGGGCCTCTCCTGGACCTGTTGACTCTCGTCCTTACCTGGGCATCATTGGGACCTGGATACTCTCTTATATACCTGGGCCTCACCTGGACCTGTGACTGTGGTCCCACCTGGGCCTCACGTGGACGAGGTGACTGGTTCCCACAGGGGCCTCACATGGACCTGGTGACTCAGGTCCTCTTATGGCACCATGGAACCTGGTTTCTCAATTCCACATCGGGGCTTCAACTGGACCTAGTGATTCTCGTCCCACTCTGGGCCTCACCGTGACGTGCTGACTCTGGTCACCACCTGGATACCACCAGAACCGGGTGACTCTGGTCCCCCTCTGGGACTCATCCGCAGCTGTGGACACTGGTCCTCAACTGGGCCTCAACAGGACCTAGTGAATCTACTCCTTACTTAGACCTCGTCTGGACCTTGTGACACTTTTTCCACCTGGCATCAGTGGGACATGGTTACTCTGTTCTCCACCTGGGCCTCACCTGGACATGATAACTTTGCTCCACACTTTGGCCTCTACTGGTCCTGATGACACTGGTCCACCCACCTAGGCCTCAATCTGTACCTGGTGACTGTGGTCCCCACCTGGGTCTCACCTGGACCTGGTGACTCTCGTTCCACATGAACAAAAACTGGACCTGGTGACTGTGGTTTTCTTGTAGACTCACATTTACCTGGTGACTCTGGTCCAACTAGGTTCTCACCTGGATCTGGTGACTCTGGCCTGCAGGTCGGCCTCACCTGGACCTGGTGATTGGGGTTGCCACCTGGGCCTCATCCATACCTGGTGACTCAGGTCCCCAAGTGGGCCTCTTGGAGTGGTGAATCTGGTCCTTACCTGGTCCTCTCCCAGAGTCGGGGACTCTGGTCACCATCTGGGCCTCACCTGGTCCTGTTGAATCTGGTCCCCATCTGGGCCTCACCCAGTCCTGGTGACTTTGTTCCCCACCTGGACCTGATTGCTGTGGACTCTTTCTGGGCCTCATCTGGATCTGGTGACTCTGATCCTATCTGCGCGTCACCCATACCTGGTGACTCTGGTCCTCACCTGGGCATAATTGGTACCTGATGACTCTGTTCCACACCTGAGCCTCACCTGGACATGATGACTCTGCAACCTCTCTAGGCCTCACCCTGACCTGGTGACTCTGGTCCCCATGTGGATGTCACCTGGACCAGGTGAATCTGCTACCCCTCTAGGTCTCAACAGATCTGGTGACTCTGGTCCTCAACTGGGCCTCACCTGCACCTAGTGAATATGCTCGATCTGTCCTCATTTGGACCTGGTGACTCTGGTCCCTACCTGGGCATCATCGGGACATGGTTCCACTGCATGACTGCAGGTTGGCCTCACCTGGACCTGGTAAATATTGTCCTACCTCGGCATCATCAGGACATGGTTCCACTGCATGGCCTGCAGGTTGGCATCACCTGGACCTGGTAACTCTAGTCCCTACGTGGGCATCATCGAGACACGGTTCCTCTACATGGCCAGCAGGTTGTCCTCACATGGACCTGGTGAGTGGGGTTGTCACCTGGACCTCACCCATACCTGTGACACAGGTCCGCACGTGTGCCTCACTTGGATCTGGTGAATCTGGTCCTTACCTGGTCCTCACCTGGAACGGTAACTCTGGTCACTACCTGGGAATAACCATGACCTGGTGAATCTGGTCCGCATCTAGTCCTCACCCAGTCCTGGTGAATTTTTTCCCCACCTGGACCTGATTGCTGTGGACTCCTTCTTGGCGTCAACTGGAACCAGTGACTCTGATCCTAACTGGGCCTCTCTGAGATCTGGTGACTCTGGTCCTCACCTGTGGACCATTATGACTGGATACTCTGTTCCACACCTGAGCCTCACCTGGACATGATGACTCTGGAACCCCTCTGGGCCTCAGCCTGACATGGTGACTCTGGTCCCCATCTGGATGTCACCTAGACCAGGTGAATCTGGTACCCCTCTAGACCTCAACTAGACCTGGTGACTCTGGTCCTCAACTGGGCCTCACCGGGACCTAGTGAATATGCTCCCCACCTGCGCCTCATCTGGACCTGGTGACTCTGGGTCTACCTGGGCATCACCGGGACATGGTTACTCTATACCCCAATGGGACTGACCTGATCCTGGTAACTCTGTCCTGACTTTGGCCTCTTCTGTACCAGGTGACTCTGATCCACCTGGGCTCACCTGTAACTGGTGACTCTGATCCTAATATGGCCTCACCTGACGTGGTGACTGTGGATCCCAGTGGGACCTCACCTGGAACTCATGTCTCTGGTCCCACCTGGGCCTCACCAGGACCTGGTGTCTCTGTTACCACCTGGGTAGCATCAGGATATGGTTACACTGTTCACTAACAGTGACCCAACCGGACCTATTAACTCTGGTCTTCACCTGGGCCACACTGGACATGGTGACACTGGTTCCCACCTGGGACTCACCTCTACATGGAGAGTCAGTTCACCACCTGGTACTCACCTGTAACTGGTGATTCTCGTTCCCACATGGACATCATGGGGACCTTTTGGCTGTAGTGTTTCTAGCTTCTCATGTACCTCGTGACTCTGGTCCCCACCAGGGCCTCACCGGGACCTGGTGAGTGTGGTTGCCACCTGCACCTCACCTGGACCTGGTGATTCTGGTCTGCACCCGAGACTACCCTGGATCTGGTGACTGTGGTCCCCACCTCGGCTTCACCTGGATTTGGGGACTCTGGTCCCCATCTGGGCCTAACCTGACCCAGTTGACCATGGTCCTCAACTGGGCAAAATTGGGACCCGGTGACTGTGTTCCACAACTGGACCTCACCTGGACCAGGTGACTCTGGTCCTCTGGGTCTCACCGTGCCCTAGTGACTTGAACCCACTTTGGCCTGACTTGGACCTGCTGACCCTGGTTGCCACCTGCACCTGACTCGAACTGTTGCTCGGTTCTTTAGGGCCTCCCTTTACCTGGTGATCCTGGTCCCCACCTGGGCCTCACCTGGATGTGGTGACTTCTCACCACCGGGGACTCACCTGGACCTGCTTACTGTGTTCCACACCTGGGCCTCAAGTACCTGTTGACCATTCCCCAAGCCGGCCGCACATGGACCTGTTGCCTCTGATCCCACCGGGGCCTCACGTGTACCTGGTAACTCTGGTCCTCACCTGGGCCTCATCTGGACCTAGTGACTCTGGTCACCACCTGGGCTTCACCTGGATCTGGTGTCTCTGGTCCCCTCCTGGATTTCACCTGGATCTGGTGACTCTGGTCCCACATGGACCTCTCCTGGACTGGTGACTCTCTTTCCAACATGGACCTCATGGATCAAGTGACTCTGGTTCTCCTTTGGCCTCACCTGGACCTGGTGTCTCTCGTCCCCACTTTGACCTAACTCAGAACTACTGAATCTTGCCACACCTAGGCCGCACCCAGACCTGGTGACTCTTGACCCAGCTATGCCTCAATTCGACCTGATGAATCTGGTCCTCACGTGGGCCTCACATGGACCTGGGACTCAGCTGGATACAGTGGCTCTGGTTCCCACAAGGGGCTCACTGATACTGGTGACTTATTGTGGTCTTATTCTATGCCTCACCAGGACCTAGTGATTCTGTTCCCCATCTGGGCTTCATGGCCCTAGTGACTCTCGTCCTCACCCAGGCATCATTGGACCTGGATACTCTATTCCACACCTGGGCTCACTTTGTCCAGGGACCTCTGGTCCCATTCTGGGCCTCAAACTAAACTGGTTACTCTGGTTCCCCTCGGGCCTCACCCTTACCTGGAATCTGGTCACCCCTTGGGATTCACTTGGGCCTGGTGAATCTGGTTATTATCTGGTCCGCACCTGGATCTGGTGACAGGTCACCACGTGGGCCTCACCTGGACTTGGTGAATCATGTTGCCACCTGCGCCTCACTGGACCTTGTGACTGTGGTCCCTCCTGGACCTCACCTGGATCTGGTGGCTCTGGTTCCCATATGGGGCTCTCCTGGACCTGGTTCCTGTGGTCTCCATCTGGCCTACCTGGAACACAATGACTCTGATCCATATTTGGGCCTCTCCTGGACCTGTTGACTCTGGTCCTTACCTGGGCATCATTTGGACCTGGATACTCTCTTATGTACCTGGGCCTCACCAGGACCTGGTACTGTGGTCCCCCCGGGCCTCACCTGGACGGGTGACTGGTTCCCACAGAGACATCACCTCGACCTGGTGACTCAGGTCCTCATATGGGAATCTTGGGACCTGGTTTCACAGTTCCACATGGGGCCTCAGCTGGACCTGTGATCTCGTCCCCCACTGGGCCTCACCCTGACTTGTAACTGGTCCCCACCTGGATATCACCAGAACCGGGTGACACACCCGGAGCTGGGGACACTGGTCCTCAGCTGGGCCTCAACAGGACCTGGTGAATCTACTCCAAACTTAGGCTCGTCTGGACCTTGTGACTCTTTTCCCACCTGGCATCAATGGGACATGGTTACTCTGTTCCCCACCTGGGCCTCACCTGGACATGATAACTTTGCTGCACACTTTGGCCTCAACTGGTCCTGATGACTCTCGTCCCCCAACCTAGGCCTCAATCTGGACCTGGTGACTGTCGTCCCCACCTGGTCTCACCTGGAACTGGTGACTCTCTTTCCCACATGAACCACACTGGACCTGGTGACTGTGGTGTTCTTGTAGACTCACTTTTACCTGCCTTCTCCGGTGCCGACAAGGGCCTCACGTGGATCGGGTGACTTGGCATGCAGGTTGGCCTCACCTGGACATGGTGAGTGGGGTTGCCACCTGGGCCTCACCCATACTGGTGAGTCAGGTCCCCTCGTGGGCCTCTTGGACCTGGTAATCTGGTCCTGACCTGGTCGTCTCCCAGCCCCGGGGTTCTGGTCACCACCTGAGCCTACCTGGACATGGTGAATCTGATCCCCATCTGGGCCTCACCCAGGCCTGTGACTTGTTCCCCACCTGTATCTGATTGCTGTGGACTCTTTCTTCGCCTCACCTGGAACTGGTGACTCTGATCCTATCTGCCGTCACCAGACCTGGTGACGCTGGTCCTCACCTGGGCATTTTTGGTACCTGGTGACTCTGTTCCACACCTGAGCCTCACCTGGACATGATGACTCTGGAACCTCTCTGGGCCTCATCCTGACCTGGTGCTCTGGTCCCCATCTGGAAGTCACCTGGACAAGGTGATTCTCGTACCCCTCTAGACCTCAACCAAGTCTGGTGACTCGGTCCTCCACTGGACCTCACCTGGACCTAGTGAATATGCTCCATCTGGGCCTCATTGGACCTGGTGATTCTGGTCCCTACCTGGGCATTATCGGGACATGGTTCCACTGCATGGCCTGTAGGTTGGCCTCACCTGGACCTGAAACTCTAGTCCCTACCTCGGCATCATCGGGACAGGGTTCCTCTGCATGGCCTGCATGTTGGCCTCACCTGGACCTGGTGAGTGGGGTTGTCACCTGGGTATCACACATGCCTGGTGACACAGGTCCCCACGTGGGCCTCACTTGGACTTGGTGATCTGGTCCTTACCTGGTCCTCACCCGGAACTCGTAACTCTGGTAACCACCTGGGAATCACCTGGACCTGGAGAATCTGGTCCCCATCCGGGCCTCATCCAGTCCTGGTGACTTTGTTCCCCACCTGGACCTGATTGCTGTGGACTCCTTCTTGGCCTCACCTGGAACTGGTGACTCTGATCCTAACTGGGCCTCACCCAGATCTGGTGACTCTGTTCCTTCCTGTGGACCATTATGACCTGGATACTCTTTTCCACACTGAGCCTCACCTGGACATGATGACTCTAGATCCCCTCTGAGCCTCAGCCTGACATGATGACTCAGGTCCCCATCTGGATGTCACCTAAACCAGGTGAATCTGGTACCCCTCTAGGCCTCAACTTGACCTGGTAAATCTGGTCCTCACTTGGACTCACCGGGACCTAGTGAGCATGCTCCCCACTTCGCATCATCTGGACGTGTTGACTCTGGTTCTACCTGGGCATCATCGAGACATGGTGACTCTATTCCCCACTGGGACTGACCTGATCCTGGTAACTCTGGTCCTGACTTTGGCCTCTTCTGTACCAGGTGACTCTGGCTCCACCTGGGCCTCACCTGTAACTGGTGACTCTGATCCTAAGCATGGCCTCACCTGACCTGGTGACTGTGGTTCCCATCGGGACCTCACCTGGACCTCATGTCTCTGGTCCCACCTGGGCCACACCAGGACCCGGTGTCTCTGGTACCCACCTGGGTAGCATCAGGATATGGTTACACTGTTCACTAATAGTGACCAAGCCAGACCTATTAATTCTGGTCTTCACCTGGGCCACACCTGGACATGGTGACACTGGTTCCAACCTGGGTATCACCTGGACATGGTGAGTCGGATCCCCACCTGGTCCTCACCTGTAACTGGTGATTCTCATTCCAGCATGGACATCACGTGGACCTGGTGGCTGCAGTGTTTCTAGCTTCTCATGTACCTCGTGACTCTGGTCCCCACCAGGGCCTCACCGGGACTGGTGAGTGTGGTTGCCACCTGCACCTCACCTGGACCTGGTGATTCTGGTCTGCACCTGAGACTACCCTGGATCTGGTGACAGTGGTCCCCACCTGGGCTTCACCTGGATCTGGTGACTCTGGTCCCCACCTGAGCTTCACCTGGATTTGGGGACTCTGGTCCCCATCTGGGTCTCACCTGGCCCTGTTGACCATGGTCCTCAACAGGGCAAAATTGGGACCCGGTGACTGTTCCACAACTGGACCTCACCTGGACCAGATGACTCTGGTCCGCCTCTCGGTCTCACCGTGCCCTAGTGACTGTGAACCCCACTTTGGCCTGTCTTGGCCCTTCTGACCATGGCTGCCACCTGCGCCTGACCTCGAAATGTTGACTCTGGTTCTTTCCAGGGCCTACTTGGACCTGGTGATCCTGGTCCCCACCTCGGACTCTCCTGGACGTGATGAAACTTGCACCGGGGACTCACCTGGACTTGGTTACTGTTTTCCAAACCTGGGCCTCAAATAGACCTGTTCACCAAGGTCCCCAAGCCGGCCTCACAAGGACCTGTTGCCTCTGATCCCCACCGGGGCCTCACGTGTATTTCGTAACTCTGGTCCTCATGGGACTCATCTGGACCTAGTGACTCTGGTCCACACCTGGCCTCACATGGATCTGGTGACTCTGGTCCCCACCTGGACTTCACATGGATCTGGTGACTCTGGTCCCCACATGGACCTCTCCTGGACCTGGTGACTCTCTTTCAACAGGACCTCACCTGGATCTGGTGAATCTGGTCCTCAGTTTGGCCTCACCTGGACCTGGTGTCTCTCGTCCCCACTTTGACCTAACTCAGAACTGCTGAATCTTGCCCCACCTAGGCCACACCCAACCTGGTGACTCTTGTCCAGCTATGTCTCAATTCGATCTGATGAATCTGGTCCTCACGTGGGCCTCACATGGACCTGGGACTCAGTGGACAGAGTGGCTCTGGTTCCCACAAGGGGTTCACCTGATACTGGTGACTGTGGTCTTATCCTATGCCTCACCAGGACCTAGTGATTCTGTTCCCCATCTGGGCCTGCATGGCCCTAGTGACTCTGGTCCTCACCCAGGCATCATTGGGACCTGGATACTCTATTCCACACCTGAGCCTCACTTTGACCAGGGACCTCTGGTCCATTCTGGGCCTCAACTAAACTGCTTACTCTGGTTCCCCCTCTGGTACTCACCCTTACCGTGGACTCTGGTCACCCCTTCGTTTCACTTGGGCCTGGTGAATCTGGTCCTTAGCTGGTCCGCACCTGGATGTGTGACTGGTCGCCACCTGGGCCTCACCTGGACTTGGTGAATCCTGTTGCCACCTGCGCCTCAACTGACCTTGTGACTGTGTCCACCTGGACCTTACCTGGATCTGGTGGCTCTGGTTCACATATGGGGTTCTCTCTACCTGGTTCCTTGGTCTCCATCTGGCCTAGCTTGGAAAAAAATGACTCTGATCCATATTTGGGCTCTCCTGGATCTGTTGACTCTGGTCTTCCCGGGTATCATTGGGACTGGATACTCTCTTATTACCTGGCCTCACCTGGACCTGGTGACTGTGGTCCCACGTGGCCTCACCTGGACGATGTGACTGGTTCCCACAGGGCCCTCACCTGGACCTGGTGACTCAGGTCCTCATATGGGCATCATGGGACCTGTTTCTCAGTTCCACATCGGGGCCTCACCTGGACCTAGTGATTCTCATCCCCCTCTGGGCCTCTCCCTGACGTGGTGACTGTGGTCCCCACCTGATATCACCAGAACCGGGTGACTCTGGTCCCTCTCTGGATCTCACCCGGAGCTGGGGACACTGGTCCTAAACAGGGCCTCAACAGGACCTATTGAATCTCTCCTCACTTTGGCCTCGTCTGGACCTTTTGACTCTTTTCCCACCTGGCATCAATGGGACATGGTTACTCTGTTCCCCACCTGGGCCTCACCTGGACATGGTAACTTTGCTCTGCACTTTGGCCTCAATGGTGCTGATGACTCTGGTCCCCCGACATAGGACTCAATCTGGACCTGGTGACTGTGGTCCCCACCTGGGTCTCTCCTGGACCTGGTGACTCTCGTTCCCACATGAACAACACCTGGACCTGGTGACTGTGGTGTTCTTGTAGACTCACATTTACCTGGTGATTCCGGTCCCCACTAGGGCCTCAACTGGATCTAGCGACTCTGGCCAAAAGTTGGCCTCACCTGGACCTGGTGAGTGGGGTTGCCACCTGGGCCTCACCCATACCTGGTGACTCAGGTCCCCGCGTGGGCCTCTTGGACCTGGTGAATCTGGTCCTTACCTGGTTCTCTCCCAGACCTGGGGACTCTGGTCACCACCTGGGCCTCACGTGGACCTGGTGAATCTGGTCCCATCTGGGCCTCACCCAGTCCTGGTGACTTTGATCCCCACCTGGGCCTGATTGCTGTGGACTCCTTCTTGGCCTCACCTGGAACTGGTGACTCTGATCCTAACTGGGTCTCACCCAGATCTTGTGACTCTGGTCCTCACCTGTGGACCATTATGACCTGGATACTCTGTTCCACACGTGAGACTCACCTGGACATGATGACTTTGGATCCCCTCTGGGCCTCACGCTGACATGGTGACTCTGGTCCCCAACTGGATGTCACCTAGACAGTGAATCTGGTACCCCTCTAGGCCTCAACTAGACCTGGTGACTCTGGTCCTCAACTGGGCCTCACCGGGACCTAGTGAACATGCTCCCCACCTGCGCCTCATGTGGACCTGGTCATTCTGATTCTACCTGGGCATCATCGGGACATGGTTACTCAATTCCCCACTGGGCCTGACCTGATCCTGGTACCTCTGGTCCTGAATTGGCCTCTTCTGTGCCAGGTGTCTCTGGCTCCACCTGGGCCTCACCTGTAACCTGTGACTCTGATCCTAAGCATGGCCTCACCTGACCTGGTCTCTGTGGTTCCCATCGGGACCTCACGTGGACCTCATGTCTCTGGTCGCACCTGGGCCTCACCAGGACCTGGTGTCTCTGGTACCCACCTAAGTAGCATCAGGATATTGTTACACTGTTCATATCAGTGACCAGCCGGACCTATCAACTCTGGTCTTCACCTGGGCCACACCTGGACATGGTGACACTGGTTCCCCTGGGTCTCATCTGGACATGGTGAGTCGGATCCCCACCTGGTCCTCAACTGAAACTGGTGATTCTCGTTTCCACATGGACATCATGTGGTACCTGTAGCTGCAGTGTTTCTAGCTTCTCATGTACCTCGTGACTCTGTCCCCACCAGGGACTCACCGGGACCTGGTGTGTGTGGTTGCCACCTGCACCTCACCTGGACCTGGTGATTCTGGTCTGCACCCGAGACTACCCTGATCTGGTGACTGTGGTCCCACTTGGGCTTCACATGGATTTGGGTACTACGGTCCCCACCTGGGCCTCACCTGGCCTTGTTGACCATGGTTCCCACCGGGCAAAATAGGGACCCAGTGACTGTGTTCCACAACTGGTCCTCACCTGAACCAGGTGACTCTGGTCCCCCTCTGGGTCTCACTGTGCCCTAGTTTCTGTGAAGCCCACTTTGGCCTGACTTGGACCTGCTGACCCTGGTTGCCACCTGCGCCTGACCTTGAGCTGTTGACTCTGATTCTTTCAAGGGCCTCCCCTGTACCTGGTGTTCCTGGTCCCCACCTGGGCCTCACCTGGACGTGGTGACTCTTGTCACACACCGGGGACTCAACTGGACCTGCTTACTGTGTTCACACCTGTGCCCCAAGTAGACTGTTGACCATGGTCCCCAGGCGGGACTCACATGGACCTGTGCCTCTGATCCCCACCGGGGCCTCACGTGTATCTGGTAACTCTGGTCCTCACCTGGGCCTCATCTGGACCTATTGACTCTGGTCCTTACCTGGCATCATTGGGACCTGGATACTCTCTTATATACCTGGGCCTCATCTGGACATGGTGACTGTGGTCCCACCTGGGCCTCACCTGAAGGAGGTGACTGGTTCCCACAGGGACATCATCTGGACCTGGTGACTCAGGTCCTCATATGGGCAGCATTCACCTGGATTCTCAGTTCCACATCAGGGCTTCACCTATTCCTAGTGATTCTCGTCCCGCTCTGGGCCTCACCTCGATCTGGTGACTCTGGTCCTCAGTTTGGCCTCACCTGGACCTGGTGTCTCTCGTCCCCATTTTGACCTAACTCAAAACTGCTGAATCTTGCCCACCTAGGCCGCACCCAAACCTGGTGACTCTTGTCCCCAGCTATGCCTCAATTCGACCTGATGAATCTGGTCCTCACATGGGCCTCACATGGACCTGGGACTCAGCTGGATAGAGTGGCTCTGGTTCCAACAAGGCGCTCACCTGATACTGGTGACTTATCCACCAGTGGTCTTATTCTATGCCTCACCAGGACCTAGTGATTCTGTTCCCCATCTGGGCCTGCATGCCCTAGTGACTCTGGTCCACACCCAGGCATCATTGGGACCTGGATACTCTATTCCACAATTGGGCCTCACTTTGACCAGGGACCTCTGGTCCCATTCTGAGCCTCAAACTAAACTGGTTACTCTGGTACCCCCTCTAGGCCTCACCCTTACCTGGTGACTCTGGTCACCCCTTGGGATTCACTTGGGCCTGGTGAATCTGGTCTAAGCTGGTCGCACCTGGATCTGGAGACTGGACGCCACCTGGGCCTCACCTGGATTTGGTGAATCCTGTTGCCACCTGCGCCTCACCTGGACTTTGTGACTGTGGTCCCACCTGGACCTCACATGGATCTGGTGGCTCTGGTTCCCATATGGGGCTCTTCTGGACCTGGTTCCTGTGGTCTCCATCTGGCCTCCCCTGGAAAACAATGACTCTGATCCATATTTGGGCCTCTCTGGACCTGTTGACTCTGGACCTTACCTGGGCATCATTGGGACCTGGATACTCTCTTATATACCTGGGCCTCACCTGGAACTGGTGACTGTGGTCCCACCTGGGCCTCACCTGGACGAGGTGACTGGTTCCCACAGGGACCTCCCCTGGGCCTGGTGACTCAGGTCCTCATATGTGCATCATGGGACTTGTTTTCTCAGTTCCACATTGGGGCCTCACCTGGACCTAGTGATTCTCGTTCCCCTCTGGGCCTCATCTGACGTGGTGACTCTGGTCCGCATCTGACTCACACCAGAACCGGGTGACTCTGGTCCCCTCTGGGAATCACCCAGAGCTTGGGACACTGATACTCAACTGGGCCTCAACAGGACCTGGTGAATCTACTCCTCACTTAGGCCTCGTCTGGACCTTGTGATTTTTTCCCACCTGGCATCTATGGGACATTTTTACTCTGTTCCCCACCTGGGCCTCACTTGGACATGATAACTTTGCTCCATACTTTGGCCTCAACTCGTCCCGATGACTCTGGTCCCCCCACATAGGCCTCAATCTGGACCTGGAGACTGTCATCCACACCTGGGTCTCACCTGGACCTTGTGACTCTCGTTCCCACATGAATCACACCTGGACCTGGTGACTGTGGTGTACTTGTAGACTCACATTTACCTGGTGACTCTGGCCCCACTAGGGCCTCACCTGGATCTGCTGACTCTGGCCTGCAGGTTGGCCTACCTAAACTTGGTTAGTGGGATGCCACCTGGGCCTCACCCATACCTGGTGACTCAGGTCCCCACGTGGGCCTCTTTGTCCTGGTGAATCTGGCCCTTACTGGTCTGCTCCCAGACCCTGGGAATCTTGTCACAACCTGGGCCTCACCTAGACCTGGTGAATCTGGTCACCATCTGGGCCTAACCCAGTCCTGGTGACTATGTTCCCCACCTGGACGTGTTTGCTCTGGACTCTTTTGCCCTCACCTTGAACTGGTGACTCTGATCCTATCTGTGCGTCACCCAGACCTGGTGACTCTCGTCCTCACCTGGGCATCATTGGTACCTGGTTACTCTGTTCCACACCTGAGCCTCACCTGGACATGAGGTCTCTGGGACCTCTCTGGGCCTCACCCTGACCTGGTGATCTGGTCCCCATCTGGATGTCACCTGGACCAGGTGATTCTGGAACCCCTCTAGGCCTCAACCAGATCTGGTGACTCTTGTCCTCAACTGGGCCTCACCTGGACCTAGTGAATATGCATCTGGGCCTCATTTGGATCTGGTGACTCTGGTCACTCACTGGGCATCATCGGGAAATGGTTCCACTGCATGGCCTGCTGGTTTGCCTCACCTGGACCTGGTAACACTGGTCCCTACCTGGGCATCATCGGGTCATCTTGACCTGGTGAGTGGGGTTCCCTCCTGGATCTACCCATGCCTGGTGACACAGGTCCCCACGTGGGCCTCACTTGGACCTGGTGAATGTGGTCCTTACCTAGTCCTCACCCGGAAGTGGTAAACTGGTCACCACCTGGGCATCACCTAGTCCTGGTGACTTTGTTCCCCACCTGGACCTGATTGCTGTGGACACCTTCTTGGCCTCACCTGGAAGTGGAACTCTGATCCTAACTGGGCCTCTCCCAGATCTGGTGATTCTGGTCCTCACCGTGGACCATTATGATCTGGATACTCTGTTCCACACCTGAGCCTCACCTGGACTGTTGACTATGGATCCCCTCTGGGCACACCCTGACATGGTTACTCTGGTCCCCATCTGGATGTCACCTAGACCAGGTGAGTCTGGTACCCCTCTGGGCCTCAACCAGATCTGGTGACTCTGGTCCTCAACTGGGCCTCACCTGGACCTAGTGAATATGCTCCATCTGGGCCTCATTTGGACCTGGTGACTCTGGTCCCTACGTGGGCTACATCGGAACATGGTTCCACATAATGGTCTGCAGGTTGGCCTCTTCTTGACCTGGTAACTCTGGTCCCTATCTGGGCATCATCGGAACGGTTCCTCTGCATGGCCTGCAGGTTGGCGTCACCTGGACCTCGTACCTCTGGTCCCTACCTGGGCATCATCGGGACACGGTTCCTCTGCATGGCCTGCAGGTTGGCCTCACCTAGACCTGGTGAGTGGGCTTGCCACCTGGGCCTCACCATACCTGGTGACACAGGTCTCACGTGGGCCTCACTTGGACCTGGTGAATCTGGTCCTTACCTGGTCCTCACCCGGAACTGGTAACCCTTGTCACCACCTGGGAATCACCTGGGACCTGGTGAATCTGGTCCCCATCTGGGCCTCACCCAGTCCTGGTGACTTTGATCCCCACCTGGACCTGATTGCTGTGGACTCCTTCTTGGCCTCACTGGAAGTGTGACTCTGATCTAACTGGGCCTCACCCAGATCTGGTGATTCTGGTCTTCACATGTGGACCATTATGACCTGGATACTCTGTTCCACACCTGAACCTCACCTGGACATGATGATTCTGGATGCCCTCTGGGCCTCACCCTGACATGGTGACTCTGGTCCCATCTGGATGTCCCCTAGACCAGGTGAATCTGGTACCCCTCTAGGCGTCAACTAGACCTGGTGACTCTGGTCCTCATCTGGGCCTCACCTGGACCTAGTGAATATTCTCCCACCTGCGCCGCGCTGGACCTGGTGACTCTGATTCTACCTGGGCATCATTGGGACATGGTACTGTATTACCCACTGGGACTGACCTGATCCTGGTAACTCTGGTCCTGACTTTGGCCTCTTCTGTACCAGGTGACTCTGGCTCCACCTGGGCCTCACCTGTACCTGGTGACTCTGATCCTAAGCATGGGCTCACCTGACCTGGTGACTGTGGTTCCCATCGAGACCTCACCTGGACCTCATGTCTCCGGTTACACCTGGGCCTCACCAGGACCTGGTGTCTCTGGTACCCACATGGGTAGCATCAGGATATGGTTACAGTTCACTAACACTCATCCAGCCGGACCTAATAACTCTGGTCTTCACCTGGGGCACACGGGACATGGTGACACTGGTTCCCACCTGGGTCTCACCTGCACATGGTGAGTCGGATCCCACCTGGTCCTCACCTGTAACTGGTGATTTTCGTTCCCACATGGACATCATGTGGACCTGGTGGGCAGTGTTTCTAGCTTCTCATGTACCTCGTGTCTCTGGTCCCCACCGGGGCCTCTCCGGGACCGGTGAGTGTGGTTGCCACCTGCACCTCACATGGACCTGGTTGATTCTGGTCTGCACCTGAGATTACCCTGGATCTGGTGACTGTGGTCCCCACCTGGGCTTCACCTGGATTTGGGGGACTCCGGTCCCCATCTTGGCCTCACCTGGCCCTGTTGACCATGGTCCTCAACTGTGCAAAATTGGGAACCAGTGACTGTGTTCCACAACTGGACCTCACCTGGACCAGGTGACTCTGGTCCCACTCTGGGTGTCACCGTGCCCTAGTGACTGTGAACCCCACTTTGGCCTGATTGGACCTGCTGACCCTGGTTGCCACCTGCGCCTGACCTCGAACTGTTGACTCTGGTTCTTTCAAGGGCCTCCCCTGTCCTGGTGATCCTGGTCCCCACTGGACGTGGTGACTTGTCACCAATGGGGACTCACCTTGACATGATTACTTGTTCACACCTGGGCCTCAGTAGACCTGTTGACTATGGTCCCCAAGCCGGCCTCACGTGGACCTTTGCTCTGATCCCCCGGTCTCACGTGTATCTGGTAACTCTGATCCTCACCTGGGCCTCATCTGGACCTAGTGACTCTGGTCCCCACCTGGGCTTCACCTGGATCTGGTGACTCTGGTCCCCACCTGGACTCTCCTGGACTTGGTGACTCTCTTTCCAACATGGACCTCACCTGGATCTGGTGACTCTGGTCCGAATCTGGCCTCTCCTGGACTGGTGTCACTCTTGCCCCACTTTGACCTAACTCAGAACTGCTGAATCTTGCTCCACTATACGCACCCAGACCTGGTGACTCTTGTCCCTAGCTATGCCTCAATTCGACCTGATGAATCTGGTCCTCACGTGGACGTCACATTTACCTGGGACTCAGCTGGAAAAGTGGCTCTGGTTCCCACTAGGGGCTCACTGGTACTGCAGAATGTGGTCTTATTCTATGCCTCACCAGAACCTAGTGATTCTGTTCCCCATCTGGGCCTGCATGGCCTTAGTGACTCTGGTCCTCACTCAGGCATCATTGGGACCAGGATACTCTATTCCACACCTGGGCCTAACTTTTACCAGGAACCGCTGGTCCCATGGGCCTCAAACTAAACTGGTTACTCTGGTTCCCCTCTTAACCTCACCCTTTACCTGATGACTCTGGTCCCCCTTGGGCCTCCCCTGGACCTGGTGACTCTGGCCTGCAGGTTGGCCTCACCTGGACTTGATTAGTGGGATGCAACCTGGGCCTCACCCATACCTGGTGACTCAGTCTCCACGTGGGCCTCTTGGACCTGGTGAATCTGGTCCTTACCTGGTCCTCTCCCAGACCTGGGGACTCTGGTCACCACTGGGAATCACTGGGCCTAGTGAATCTGGTACCCATCTGGGCCTCCACGAGTCCTGGTGACTTTGTTCCCCACCTTGACCTGATTGCTGTGGACTCTTTCATGGCCTCACCTGGACCTGGTGACTCTGATCCTATCTCGTGTCCCCAGACCTGGTGACTCTGGTCCCACCTGGGCGTCATTGGTACCTGGTGACTCTGTTCCACACCTGAGCCTCAGCTGGACATGAGGCTCTGGACTCTGGAACCACTCTGGGCCTAACCCTGACCATGGTGACTCTGGTCTCCATCTGGATGTCACATGGACCAGGTGATTTTGTACCCCTCTAGGCCTCAAACCAGTTCTGGTGACGCTAGTCCTCAACTGGGCCTCACCTGGACTATTGAATATGCTCCATCTGGGCCTCATTTGGACCTGGTGACTCTCCTCCCTACCTGGGCATCATCGGGACATGGTTCCACTGCATGGCCTTTAGGTGGCCGCACATGGACCTGGTAACTGTGGTTCTACCTGGGCATCATCGGGACACTCTTCCTCTGCATTGCCTCAGGTGGCCTCACCTGGACCTGGTGAGTGGGGTTGCCACTTGGGCCTCACCCATACCTGGTGACCCAGGTGCCCACGTGGGACTCACTTGGACCTGGTGAATCTGGTCCTTACCTGCTCCTCACCCGGAACTGCTAACTCTGGTCACCACCTGGGAATCACCTGGGCCTGGTGAATCTGGTCCCCATGGGCCTCACCCAGTCTTGGATTTCTTCCCCACCTGGACCTGATTGCTGTGGATCCTTCTTGGCCTCACTTGGAAGTGGTGACTCTGATCGTAGCTGGGCCTCACCCAGATTGGTGACTCTGGTCCTCTCCTGTGAACCATTATGACCTGGATACTCTGTTGCACACCTGAGCCTACCTGGACATGATGACTCTGGATTCACTCAAGGCCTCACATTGACATGGTGACTCTGGTCCCCATCTGGACGTCCCCTAGACCAGGTGAATCTGGTACCCCTCTAGGCGTCAACTAGACCTGGTGACTCTGGTCCTCATCTGGGCCTCACCTGGACCTACTGAATATTCTCCCCACCTGCGCCTCGATGGACCTGGTGACTCTGATTCTACCTGGGCATCATTGGGACATGGTTATGTATTACCCACTGGGACTGCCTGATCCTGTAACTCTGGTCCTGACTTTGGCCTCTTCTGTACCAGGTGACTCTGGCTCCACCTGGGCCTCACCTGTACCTGGTGACTCTGATCCTAAGCATGGCCTCACCTGACCTGGTGACTGTGGTTCCCATCGGGACCTCACCTGGACCTCATGTCTCCGGTTACACCTGGGCCTCACCAGGTCCTGGTGTCTCTGGTACCACACCTGGGTAGCCATCAGGTATGGTTACACTGTTCACTAACCCTCATCCAGCAGGACCTAATAACTCTGGTCTTCACCTGGGGCACACCAGGACATGGTGACACTGGTTCCCACCTAGTCTCACCTGGACATGGTGAGTCGGATCCCCACCTGTTCCCACCTGTAACTGGTGATTTTCGTTCCCACATGGAACATCATGTGGACCTGGTGGCTGCAGTGTTTTTCTAGATTCTCATGTAACCTCGTTACTCTTGTCACCACCAGGGA